>NC_056744.1:1244736904-1244987080 GCF_019279795.1 Protopterus annectens | reverse complement strand
AAAGGCATAAACCCACATCACATACGCACCTGTCACCTGCCATACACAACCACCACAACATACACATCGCGTACTATGCAGACACAGGTATCACATACACCTCTCACTATCTTGTCCACCCTGTGCATCAGAATATGTTTGCATAACCGTGCACCGATGGTGTGGCTCACGGTTCTGCGGCAGAGACTTCATCATATGCACAGGGTGATATATGTGCCGCAGGCATAGGCTGTACCAATGGATGACATCATGTGTGTGTGTAAGGGCCTGTGCATTTATTGGGCATGACTGTGCAGAATGCATGTGGATGTGGTGGAGCCCTACAGTTGTGTTTGCTGTGTGTGGGTATGTGTGTACACAGTTCAGTCATCTGTGATGCCTACATGGGGTATACTTGGCAGCCCCAGACTGTACAGTGCAGGTGGTACGGCTCACTGTGTCCGCCTGCGGTGACGTGACCCGTGCCTGCCTGGGGTCGCACGGGCACTACCGGGTGGAGGTATAGAGTGGCCACTCTCCGATGACACATGTCCGCTGGAAACGTGTCCACGCCGGGGCCATCCAGGGCCACATCCACGTGGCCTGCTGTGTCCTGGTGTGGTTGGTGTAGTAGCAGCTGCACTGCTGCTGCTACCAGCACTGTGTGGGTGGGCATGGGAGGTGGCACGCACACGTTGACCTGCACTTGGTGGTGTTACTGGCCCACGCCCACGTGCCCTATGCCTCACCCCTACCAGGTGTTCCAGCATGGACAGCTCACACTCACGGATGGCCATGCCTCGGTCGAGGATCCCAGCCATCTCACCCAATCTCCTATCCAGAACATCGGCAAGATGCTGTTGGGCATTCGCCAATGACTGGATGTTCTCATTTAAGGAACGGATTGCGGACCTCTGCAGCCTCTGCCCTTCCTGGTTCTGCCATTCAGCACGTGCCTGCACCGCCATTACAGTCTGGAACATGCGTCTGGTTATACCAGCTGCTGCACCCTGTACGGCAGGTGTATGTCTAGCAGTGCTCCTCCTATGAGCAGCACCTGCCACATGCCTGTGTGGCACTCCACCAGTCATTACACTGGCAACATCGTGTGTACCCGCACCTTCTGCAGCCACCACACATTCCTGCTCGGTGCCAACAGATGCTGACTGTCCGTCATCTATGGGCAACGGTGTTGGGGTATGTGTCGGCATCTGAACCGTGTGCGGGGATGAAGGGGACGTAAGTGTGATGTTCTCCAATGGCACAGTGTCTGCCTGTGACGACCCTGCCTGTGCCTCATGCACATGGTCATCACCACTAGTATCTGTGGGGACACTAGCATCAGATGGACCGCAGGAGGGGAACGCACCTACAGCACCTGTGAATACAAAGACATACCGTAAGTTACATTACACACGCAGACACACACACACACACACACACACACATGCGGACACACACACGTGGACACACACATGCAGACACATCATGCATGTGATATTGCAGGTGGCATGCAGCATTCCCACACCACAGCCCAGTGAATGCAGCCCAGACATTAATAGTGGCAGTATGCATACTGCCCTGGAGTGCACACTACAACAGGCAGGTGTCTTTCAGTAGGCATGCAGTACACACATTCATGGTAGTTTGCATGCATCACCGTGATACACCATGGGGCACGGGCGGGTTAACAGTACACATGGCTGCCGTCACTATGTCATGTACACCGCAAACATGTGCGGTATCATGTGGACATGTGACGATGGTGTCCCACCACATGCACCACATCACAACGGATGACACAGTGCAGTGTTATGTGTACAGTCTACAGATACAATGCATGTGTAACAAGGATGTCTGTGCAGGTGTGGTTGGTGTGAGCTGTGTACATAGCTGTACAGTGGGGAGTCTGGGCACTGTGCCACTGCACGGTAGCAGGACACAGGTATGTTTCTGTGCGATGCGTGACCTGGACGCATTACGTTGCCATGTCTGAAAGTCAGTTCAGCTGCTCAGCAGCACGTATATGGTGGACATTGGTGGCACCTCTAGTGGCTGCAGACAGGCATTCCATTTCACTGGTGTACCACATCAGATGTCCAGGGGGTCCACTACAGTGATGAGCCCACTATGTGTGGACAGGGTGCAACGGTGACTACCCACTGCGGATGTACTGTGTGGCAACATGCCTGTAGGTATCACCCATGGCCATGTTTGTCTGGGTCATTGACAATTGTGTGTGATGGACATCGTGCACACGGCCCTGTGGTGGCCCATGTGACATACAACCGTACTAGTCTGAGGTGTCACATTCCCTAAGGCTATGCAGACATTGTGGATGTCTGCTATGTCGTGCATAGGTCATGTCATGGTGTGACAATGTTGCGGACAGACATCCACATGCATGGGACATGTCATGTGCCATGTCACAACGTCTGCACCCAATGCAGGAGCATAGGTCACAGTGGTAACACCTGTGCTCTGGCCAGATCACAGCTCACTATGTGGTACTGTGTGCATACCGCAGAGGCATACCAATGCATACTACACATGCAGCCATTGTGGAACACCTCCACCATTGTATGCATAGCTGACTGCACATATCACACCAATGGGTTATGTGGTGTCATGCCAGTCTATACTAACGGTTGTATCTACTGTACATGGGTGGTGTGTCGGGTGGTGCAACCTGTATACCGTGACTGGGGCACACCCAGGTGTGCATGTCATACCTGGACACATGGGGAATATCGATACACCGTATCATGCCTTTTACTAGCAACAGACTTACCTCGACAGACCCTTGTCTGCGACACCAGAACATACCTGTATAGGGATGACACAAAGGTATACACATTATCCATTACTATCGCCACGGTAAGCACTGTGCATGTCACATCATGCACCTGTGTGTTAGCATGTGCTATGCACATGTCTGCAAACACAACATAGCATACTGTAGTATGCATCTTGTGTGGCCATATACCTGGCATGTGTTGCTATATTATGTGTTGTACTATGACACCCACTCGCCGCTTATCATACAAACATGCAACACTGACTTACCAGGCAGCTCAAGCTCGTTGGTTGGGAGACACCCACCTCCACGATGGGCGAGGGTTTCAGCGTGTTGTTCCATGGGTGTCCCCAGACTGGCCAGGAGCTCCTCCGTGGGTGTGAGTGGGGGCTGGGTTTGTGGACCACCACCTGTCCCACCTTGTTGTCTGGCGATTGCAGCGGCACGCTGTCTCGCATGCTGGATTAGGTCTGTGCAGTGCCTGCGGATCTGTTGATATGTGCGGTTGTGGCTGCCCAGGGTGTTCACCCTCCTGCGCATATCCTGCCACATGTCCTCCCGTTGTTGTGCCTGCAGTGGCACATGGCTAAACAAGATGTAATTATCATGTAGCAACGGTATTATGACCTCGTCTTCCTGTCGGCTAAAGGCAGGCAGCCGGGAACGTGGCATTATCTGTAAGACATAATGATGGTGACAGGTCACATTTACACTGCTGTGCTGGCATACTGCTGGAAATACATTGCTATGACATGTACAACATCTGCACAGTAATCTCTGCAAGGCATCATGGCAGTGACACAGCCGATGTGTTGCCGTCACACCACTGAGCAGTGGGTGTCATATCATATCTGTGTGTCACCTCATCACACTGTACACGCACCATGTTGATGTTAGCCTGCTGTGGACATGTGTACCTGGCTGCACCTGTGTCCATATCAGTTGGCACGGGTCCCCATGTGACAACGGTTCTACTGTTCACCTGGATTCTGTGTATATGTCACTAGACATCACGTACGTGGCCATTATGAACGGCAGCGATGGCACTGTACACATACACATGGACACCTGCATGTGCTGTGCCATGTACATCCACACAGCACTGGACGGGTGTTGGACAACTTGCCACGGCTCACCTGTGTTGCACATGTGATACACATGGGACAATGTGTAACCATGCCAGATTAGCAGGAAAGGTCATGCATAGCATGTACACACGCACATTGTCCACAGCAACACACAGCACCTGTAACACCACAGGATGCATCACCGCCACATTACTGCTGTGGATGGTTGATAGTGACCGTGCCTTTTGTCCATCGCACCATGTAGGACTGTGATAGCACATGCAGCCTTGCTGGGCAGGGCTGCATGGTATGGCAGGGTATGCCACATACATGGCACTGGGATGTGATCCACCTGGGGGGTAATGATATTGGCAGGGTGGCTGTCCATTCCATATGTCATTGCTATGTGTATATGGACATTACACATGTCTATCACCATGGTGTGGACACTGGCCTTATGCAAGGTAGGCTGCACTGCTTGGTGGGGTGTGTCTGGTGCATGCAGGTATCGCACATCCATGCATACACTGTAACCGTGACAGGTGCTATGTGCTGCGATATTGATCAACACAGTGCTGTATGTGGCCACACACTGCTATCCCGTGCACATGGATGGTTGCCTGGACTGACGTGGGTACCACATATGTCTACATCCAGTGCCTGCTGCCACCCCCATGTCTGCTGGTGCACTGCACACCACCATCCCTCCCTCTGGAAACGTGGTGTTGGGCACAGCATAGGTATACATGTATGGGGACAGGGATGTTCACATAGCAGGGGCACTGATGGTATCGTCGATCTGACCATACACATATGTAGAAAAGGATTTAGACAAACTTTAGAAAAACAAAAGGAGTGCTCAGCAATCAGAAAAGTCTCCAAAGCCTTAACGCAGCTTTATTGTAACAAAAAAATAAATAGCGTTTTCGCTACTGCAACAATGTAGCTTCTTCAGAGGCTAAAAACACAGTAAAGGCCAACTACAATTTATACTATAGTCAGCCTCATTAACATCAGCTGTGATCGTAGTACATCACTTCCTTAAAATAAATGTTTTTTTTAAAACGCACTCAATCACTGTATATATGTAATATGTATAATACCCTTCAAATACTTAACAGCAAATACACTTAATTAAAATTAATATTTGTCTGTAAGAAAAATACATATATGTATATACAATATAATATAATACTGGCACACTAAGGTTAAAACTAAAATAACATCTAATAGGACAACCACATATATATAAACAAAATATGTAGAGTATATATAGAAGTAAACTCAACATTTTTACTATGGGATTTAATAGCTGTATTCAACATGAAAGAAAAAATCTAATTTAGGTCCTACTTTAAGTTGTTAACGTAAAAAGGACCTATATTTCAAAACAGGGGCTATGTTGCAGCTCTCGTTTAAGCCTGGTATATTAATGGCATCTAGCAGGCTGCCATTCCAATTCTAAAATCTCTAATAAAAGAGAAGTAGGTCCACCCCTGATGGACCTATGTTTACAATCAATACCCATGAACACAAAGTTATGCCCAGGATTAGATTCTACATGTTTAGCAAGGGCGTTTTCATTCTTGTTATTCCTAATGGCATATATGTGTTGGTATATGCTCTCTGAATTTTCTGTCAGTTTTTCCGACATAAAATGCGGACAGCATACACAGAGCAACATATACTATAGATTTGGTGTCACAATTTATTCTACAATTTATCCAATGTTTTTGTAACCTATGCTAAATGAGTTACCTGTTCGCAAAACATGACACCAGTTACAGGAGCCACAACTGAAACACCCTTTAATTCTCTGAAGAGCTTGACTACAGTAGTTCGACTGCAGTAATTCCTTAATGTTATTACCTCTTCTGTATGTGATCCTTGGTTTGATACCAAGTTTCTCTACTAACAAGGAATTATTGGTGATGAAATACCAATTCTTATCAATGATCTCCGATATTTCTTTGGAGTTCAGATTGAAAACAGTTGAGAAAGACAAAGTGAAGTCACATCTAGGTTGCTCAATTCTAAGTGTGGGACTAGGTCCTGTGCGTGTCTCCCCAATAAAATTACTTTTATCAACAAAATGTGTAGTTGTTTGATTGTCTATTAAAGGACTGATAGTGCCATTTTGTCTTTTGTTTGTGACTTCTAGTATTAGTTCTTCTATGACGGGTAATGGGTAACCCCTATTCAAGAAAAATTCAGTAAGTACACTACATTCTTTTTAAAATCTTTGAAATCACTGCACATTCTAACTGCCCTAACTAGTTGTCCTTTGATGATTGCTTTTTTTAGTTTGAATGGATGGGCACTTGTGTAGTGTAAGAATGAGTTAATGTAAGTGTCCTTCTGATGAATAGATGAAGTGAATCTAAGGTTACTTGTGTCCTTTTTGAGTTTAACATCCAAGTACTCTATCTCACTAACATCAAATTTAGAAGTAAATCTAAGAAATGAGGTAGTGTTATTGAAATGTCGACCAACGACCGTGCCTCTTCTTCATTGCCCCTAAACAGAATAAAAATGTCATCAAGGAATCTAGTGTAATGACATATTCTGTCTTTCCATGTTGGGTGGTTCAGGACAAACTCTCTCTCCCAATATGCCATAAACATATTGGCTACTGATGGCACCACAAGGGGCCCATCGCTCGCCCTGCTTCTGAATATAGTAGTCCTTTCCAAAGACAAAGAAATTAGAGGACAGAACTATATCTAGAAGTTCTGTAATGTTGTTGATCTCATCTCTTGGGGCTTTAAATTCCAACAACAACAACTCCAACCATTCAATGGCCTCCAGGTGTGGAATTGAAGTGTATAAGTCGACAACGTCGACTGTTAGAAAATTGAGTGACGCATCAAACTCAATGTTGTTGATGTTGGCAAGGAGGCTCCAAGAATCTTTACATATACTTGGAATGAATTCCAAGTATTTTCCTAACAGGAAATCAATATATTTTGCTGACGGATAAGTAATAGAGGATCTCCCATCCACTAATGCCCTCATAGGCGGATCCACAAGGTTCTTGTGAATCTTGGGTATGCCAAACATAACAGGCGTCCTGGGTTGGGAAATATTGATGTATTCGTAGGTGTCGAGGTCTATTCTGCCTTCTATAAAAAGGTCTCTGTAATAACCCTTGATCCTGTGATTGTTAATGTTCATTTCGTTGAGGGAGGAACTGTTATAGGCAGGTGTATCCAACACTAGTAGCATTTTCTCATCATACAAGCTGTTCTCAAAAACTACCAGTCCCCCACCCTTGTCGGGTTTCATAACCCTGACAGAAAATTCTTTTAGTTGGTTAAGGGCCTGTAACTGGTCCTTTGAAATGTTGAACTTGCTTTTTGTAGCTCCTTTAGTTTTGTCAAGGTGTCTAATATCCAATTCGCAAGCGTTTTCAAAAATACGTAAGCCTACATGTAAAGGGGGATTAAAAGTACTTGGCAACTTTAATACAAGCTTGTCTTCTTTGCTTGTATTATTAAACAATAATTTTAAGTTAAGCTTCCGGACATAGCACTTGAGGTCAATAAGAACTTTGACAACGTCAAATTGTTTAGAAGGAACAAAATTGTTACCTAATGCAAGTAGCTCAACTAACTCTGGTTCTAGAGTAGGTTCATAGGTTCATAGGTTCATAGGTTCATACTAGGCTATCTGCCCGAGGGCATTTATAAGCCTAGCCCATTGTTTTGTGGCTTACGCCACCCCTTTTGTATGGGGAACTATACCCATTATTTTGCTGTGCCTCTGTCGAGCAGTGACACTGAGGTAATTCCTGGGGTATATCTGCGATCTCCCATCCATTGGTCAAGATTTCTCTTGAACAAGGCCAGCGAGGTGCTCTGACTCACATGTACCGGGATTTTGTTCCACAGCATAGGAGTCTTTGGGTGATGAATCTATCCCTCCAGCACGTCCTATTAATAGCCGTGTCGAGGTTTAAGTCTCCGCCCTTGTGGCTCTGATGGATCTAGATTTTTGAGGTGAAGCATATTCATCAAATCTGGGTTTGACATGGCCTTGTATGTTAGGCAAAGGTCACCTCTGAGCAAGCTGATGGCGACTGAATAGAGCTGGAGTTCTTTCAGTCGGGCAGCATAGGACAGATTTTGAGACCCTTTATCCTTTTGGTGAGGAACTTTTGTGGCCTCTCCAGCTGCTGCAAGTGTCGGGTCAGATACATTCGAATGGGGCATTGTACTCAATCATTGGTCTGATGAGTGATGAGTAAAGGGAGACTATGACCTCCCTTGATCTAGATGAGAATCCCTTCATGATAAGGTGGGCAATGTAGAAGGACTTCCTAACTACTTTAGCTACATGGGTGTCGAATGACAGACTACTATCAACCTGGGTCCCCAGGTCCCTGATAACTTCTTCTGTGCTCAGTGGATTGCCACCTATTTGGTAGCTAGGGTAACCTTGTTTTTCCCGAAGGGTATGACTATGCATTTTTTGGCATTTAACTTTAGGCCGTGGCTCTGGCACCAGTTATCCGTTTCTGTGAGACCCTTCTGAAGGATATCTGTGTCAGATGTGTTTTCTACTATGGCCCAGTTTGCAGTCATCTGCAAACTTTGTCAGCCATAACCCTCCTGTGTTTGCTTGTACTTGGAAAAGTAGATGCCAAACAAGAGTGGGCCCAGGACTGAGCCCTGTGGGACACCACTTGTGACAGGCTTTGAGTCTGACATGGCGCCAGCAACTCTGACCCTGTGGGTTCTGTCACTCAGCCAGTTTGCAACCCATCTTGTGATGTATGGGTTAACATTTAAGCTGATGAGTTTTCAATGATACCCGAGTGGGGTATTGTATCGAAGGCCTTAGCCAGATCGAGGTAGGCTGTATGGACTGCCTTTCCTCATCAATGGCTTTGGTGACTGTTTGAAAAAGTCAACCAAGTTTAAAGGCATGATCTGCCTTTGACAAAGCCAAACTGGGTTGGATCCAAAGTCTGCAAATTCCCTATGTCTTTATTTATGAGGTCCATTATGATCCTCTCCATGGCTTTGCAGATAAGGCTTGTCAAGCTAATGGGCGGTAATTTCCAGGGTCTGTGGAGGCACCGCCTTTGTGAAGTGGGACCACAGTTGCAGTGCGCCACTCCTGGAGTGCGTATCCAGAGGTAAGACTTTGATTAAACAGCTGTCCTAGCTGTGGGTTTAATTCCTCATTGAGTTCGTGGAGCACACAGCCGGGGACACCATCGGGTCCCATGGATGCTGTTTTTTGCTTTGGAGAGAGCAGTTCTCACTTGGGCGCTGGAGATGTTTGGGAGACTGCACTCATTTGGTATAGATATCTCTCCTTTTGGGGAGGGGAGAAGTTTGCACTGAACCTGTCAGCCAGTATGTTGGCAATGTCTGTAGGATCAGTAATCTTCACATCATTTTGAACTAGTTCTGAGCATATCTGGGAGTTTCCTCCTAGGTTTCTAACATAGCTAAAGAAGGCCTTATGATTGTCTTTTGAGTCTTTAGCTATTTTTCTCTCGAAATTTGCTTTGGATGATTTTATGAGAGCTCTTAGTTTTTTACTTATACTGATCAAGGGTGTCTTACCTTTTAAGGATTTTGCTCTATCTTGTAGTAGCTTCCTCCTTTTGTTGTAGAGTTTGTTTATGGCTGAGGTCCACCAGACTGGATGCTTGCCTTTGGTACAAAGAGTCTTTGTTTTGCTTGGGATTGCCTTATCCATGCAGTCCTGCAGGTGCTGGTAGAAGGCGTTTGTAAGTGATTCAGCGGCTTGAGTATTGTTTTCCACGCTCGGGGGCCTGAAAGGAGACCACACTAGTCTTTAGAAGTGTGAAGTCGGCTTTTGAGAAGTTCTTTACTGTGGTTTTTTTTATTTCAGGTGGGGGTGGGATGAGGACCTCCAGCGAGATTAGTTTGTGATCTGATCTCACCAGTGAGGGTATACTTCCAGTGTTGAACATTGTGCTCCCATGTTCGTGATGATGAGATCAAGTATGTTATCTCCTCTTGTGGGGATGGTGACTAGTTGTTCCATGGCATTTGAGTTTATGAATTCCAGGAACTTTTGGGCTAGGGTGTTTGGGCTTGAGTAGTGTTCCCAGTCTATATTAGGGTAATTGAAGTCACCTAGTATGATGGTGTTTGGTGATACATTTATCCCTCTAGTGTTTTCAGGAAGGCCATGTGAGTTTCCTGAGTTTGTGAGGTGGCCTGTAACATGCTACAATTTGCAGAGCAGTCTTGCCTATGGTTAATTGCACCTGGATGGTCTCCGATGCATCGTGCGTTGCCACCAGTCTTGAGGTGTGGGTGTCCTTGATGAATATGGATACCCCCTCCTTTCTTGGTATTGTCCGGATTTTGGGGCCGGAACGCATGATATGAGGTAAAACCTGATAGCGCTGGGGTGCTCTCAGGAGCCTTGAACCAGGTTTCTGTCACAGCACAGACATCGATGTTCTCCATACTGAGAAGGGCCTCGAGTGCGTGCATTTTGAGATTTAGACTTCTGGCATTGAGCAGCATTACCCTTAGTTTTTTTCCTTTTTTGTGTTCTAGGGTGGTAGGTTTAGAATTTGAGCCTTGCCTAAAAAAGGCACTATGGTAAGTGACGAAAAATTGTAAATAGTAAAATCCCCTTTTCTATTCTTAACAATGTATGGGGGATTAAGGGCACCAGATGGTAGGGTATCAACAATTAGTTTTTCCATTTCTTGTTCTTTTTCCTGTGGTCTTGATTGGGTGCTTTCCCTAAAAAATGCTGGCTGTCATTATTGACATTATTCACCGAATTAGTGGCATTTATAGGTTGAGTGTCAGACCCCCCTGCTTTATTCCTATTCCTGTTACTCCTTCTCACAACATTCCAACCGTCTGTGGAATTTGTGGCATTCCCCTCATTTAGATGCTCAGTATCCGTACCATGTACCTCATCATGCCCAGGCGCCAGCACTTCCTTATGGGTTTCAAAATTCTTTAATTTGGGGTAAGCTATGTTCGATGAATAAACCTGCCTATCCCTAAACAACTTCCTTGTCTTTTGGTTTTTTAACTTGCCCATATAGGTATCTATGCTAGCAAAAATACGTTCATAGTCAAACTTGAACTTTTCAAAATTGACATACATCCTAATATCTTCATCTATTTGATTGATTTCCACACTTAATGTGTCAATATGTGCGGAATAATATTTAACAATCAGTTCTAAAAGTTCAAGACCTTGTTTCTGGAACAAGTTCCTTAAATCAGACAGAAAAGCGTTGTCCGTGATTAAACCTGAGGGTGTGAAATTATTTCTTAAGCCCTTAGGTATCATGTTCTCAGAAATACATTGTTTGAAGTAGGCAACTTCAAGTTGTAATTTACGTATTTTTAAAGTTTTACTGTCCAAAGTTTTAAGCTTCGCCGAAATGTCAATATTGTCTCCCTTAGGAGGCCCTGTTATTTGCACCGGCGGTCCATCATTTAGTGGCTGCAAAAAAGAAAAAAAGTCACCTGTGTTCTTTATCCAGTCCACGGCTGATGTCACGCCAATAAGTGCCCTTCCATGTTCAGATCGATTAGTGGAAAAAGGATCTTGTAAAGAAAATCCGGTTGGGCCATTTGTGGGAGCCTGCTGTGTCCTTTGCATTTGCCCCGGTGGTATGGAGTTCTGACCAAAACCACTGTAGGATCCGTCCTGTGTTTGTATCATGTTGTTTCCGGTAGTCGTTGTGGTCCGTGGCATCCGGGCCGCTGGCAAAGTAACGGAATTAACTTCAGCAACCTGTTCGCATACAACGGCTGCACCACGTATACCAGGCTTAAACGAGAGCTGCAACATAGCCCCTGTTTTGAAATATAGGTCCTTTTTACGTTAACAACTTAAAGTAGGACCTAAATCAGATTTTTTCTTTCATGTTGAATACAGCTATTAAATCCCACAGTAAAAATGTTGAGTTCACTTTTATATATACTCTACACATTTTGTTTATATACATGTGGTTGTCCTATTAGATGTTATTTTAGTTTTAACCTTAGTGTGCCAGTATTATATTATATTATATTATACATACATATATGTATTTTTCTTACAGACAAATATTAATAATATTAATTTTATTTAAGTGTATTTGCTGTTAAGTATTTGAAGGGTATTATACATATTACATATATACAGTGATTGAGTGCGTTTTAAAAAAAACATTTATTTTTAAGGAAGTGATGTACTACGTATCACAGCTGATGTTAATGAGGCTGACTATAGTATAAATTGTAGTTGGCGCCTTTTTACTGTGTTTTTAGCCTCTGAAGAAGCTACATTGTTGCAGTAGCGAAAACGCTATTTATTTTTTTGTTACAATAAAGCTGCGTTAAGGCTTTGGAGACTTTTCTGATTGCTGAGCACTCCTTTTGTTTTTCTAAAGTTTGTCTAAATCATTTTCTACAAGTTCGTTATGGCTTCGGAGTGCTTGAGTAGTCCGCCTAGTCCAAATTTATTCGGGATTAGTCCACCCGAGAACACAGACATCCCTTCTTTATTGGTGGCTATCTCGCAAAGGTTGGATGCCATGAATTCTAGACTTAACATCATTGAAAAGGGTGGTGGCTTGGCCGCTCCTGCCCTTTTGGACAGCCGTGGTGTAGTCGTTCCTGCTCTTTTGGACAGCCGTGGTGCAGCCGTTGTATGCGAACAGGTTGCTGAAGTTAATTCCGTTACTTTGCCAGCGGCCCGGATGCCACGGACCACAACGACTACCGGAAACAACATGATACAAACACAGGATGGATCCTACAGTGGTTTTGGTCAGAACTCCATACCACCGGGGCAAATGCAAAGGACACAGCAGGCTCCCAGAAATGGCCCAACCGGATTTTCTTTACAAGATCCTTTTTCCACTAATTGATCTGAACATGGAAGGGCACTTATTGGCGTGACATCAGCCATGGACTGGATAAAGAACACAGGTGACTTTTTTTCTTTTTTGCAGCCACTAAACGATGGACCGCCGGTGCAAATAACAGGGCCTCCTAAGGGAGACAATATTGACATTTCGGCGAAGCTTAAAACTTTGGACAGTAAAACTTTAAAAATACGTAAATTACAACTTGAAGTTGCCTACTTCAAACAATGTATTTCTGAGAACATGATACCTAAGGGCTTAAGAAATAATTTCACACCCTCAGGTTTAATCACGGACAACGCTTTTCTGTCTGATTTAAGGAACTTGTTCCAGAAACAAGGTCTTGAACTTTTAGAACTGATTGTTAAATATTATTCCGCACATATTGACACATTAAGTGTGGAAATCAATCAAATAGATGAAGATATTAGGATGTATGTCAATTTTGAAAAGTTCAAGTTTGACTATGAACGTATTTTTGCTAGCATAAATACCTATATGGGCAAGTTAAAAAACCAAAAGACAAGGAAGTTGTTTAGGGATAGGCAGGTTTATTCATCGAACATAGCTTACCCCAAATTAAAGAATTTTGAAACCCATAAGGAAGTGTTGGCGCCTGGGCATGATGAGGTACATGGTACGGATACTGAGCATCTAAATGAGGGGAATGCCACAAATTCCACAGACGGTTGGAATGTTGTGAGAAGGAGTAACAGGAATAGGAATAAAGCAGGGGGGTCTGACACTCAACCTATAAATGCCACTAATTCTGTGAATAATGTCAATAATGACAGCCAGCATTTTTTAGGGAAAGCACCCAATCAAGACCACAGGAAAAAGAACAAGAAATGGAAAAACTAATTGTTGATACCCTACCCTCTGGTGCCCTTAATCCCCCATACATTGTTAAGAATAGAAAAGGGGATTTTACTATTTACAATTTTTCGTCACTTACTCTAGAACCAGAGTTAGTTGAGCTACTTGCATTAGGTAACAATTTTGTTCCTTCTAAACAATTTGACGTTGTCAAAGTTCTTATTGATCTCAAGTGCTATGTCCGGAAGCTTAACTTAAAATTATTGTTTAATAATACAAGCAAAGAAGACAAGCTTGTATTAAAGTTGCCAAGTACTTTTAATCCCCCTTTACATGTAGGCTTACGTATTTTTGAAAACGCTTGCAAATTGGATATTGGACACCTTGACAAAACTAAAGGAGCTACGAAAAGCAAGTTCAACATTTCAAAGGACCAGTTACAGGCCCTTAACCAACTAAAAGAATTTTCTGTCAGGGTTATGAAACCCGACAAGGGTGGGGGACTGGTAGTTTTTGAGAACAGCTTGTATGATGAGAAAATGCTACTAGTGTTGGATACACCTGCCTATAACAGTTCCTCCCTCAACGAAATGAACATTAACAATCACAGGATCAAGGGTTATTACAGAGACCTTTTTATAGAAGGCAGAATAGACCTTGACACCTACGAATACATCAATATTTCCCAACCCAGGACGCCTGTTATGTTTGGCATACCCAAGATTCACAAGAATCTTGTGGATCCGCCTATGAGGGCACTAGTCGATGGGAGATCCTCCATCACTTATCCATCAGCAAAATATATTGATTTCTTGCTAGCCAAATACTTGGAATTCATCCCAAGTATATGTAAGGACTCTTGGAGTTTCCTTGCTAGCATCAATAACATTGAGTTTGACAGCGCATATAATTTTCTGACAGTCGACGTTGTCGACTTATACACTTCAATTCCACACCTGGAGGCCATTGAATGGTTGGAGTTGTTGTTGTTGGAATTTAAAGCCCCAAGAGATGAGATCAACAACATTACAGAACTTCTAGATATAGTTCTGTCCTCTAATTTCTTTGTCTTTGGAAAGGACTACCATATTCAGAAGCAGGGGCGTGTGATGGGCTCCCCTTGTGGCGCCATCGTAGCCAATATGTTTATGGCATATTGGGAGAGAGTTTGTCCTGAACCACCCAACATGGAAAGACAGAATATGTCATTACACTAGATTCCTTGATGACATTTTTATTCTGTTTAGGGGCAATGAAGAAGAGGCACGGTCGTTGGTCGATTACTTCAATAACACTACCTCATTTCTTAGATTTACTTCTAAATTTGAGGTTAGTGAGATAGAGTACTTGGATGTTAAACTCAAAAAGGACACAAGTAACCTTAGATTCACTTCATCTATTCATCGTAAGGACACTTACATTAACTCATTCTTACACTACACAAGTGCCCATCCATTCAAACTAAAAAAAGCAATCATCAAAGGACAACTAGTTAGGGCAGTTAGAATGTGCAGTGATTTCAAAGATTTTAAAAAGAATGTAGTGTACTTACTGAATTTTTCTTGAATAGGGGTTACCCATTACCCGTCATAGAAGAACTAATACTAGAAGTCACAAACAAAAGACGAAATGGCACTATCAGTCCTTTAATACACAATCAAACAACTACACATCCTGTAGATAAAAGTAATTTTATTGGGGAGATAGGCACAGGACCTAGTCCCACACTTAGAATTGAGCAACCTAGATGTGACTTCACTTTGTCTTTCTCAACTGTTTTCAATCTGAACTCCAAAGAAATATCGGAGATCATTGACAAGAATTGGTATTTCATTACCAATAATTCCTTGTTAGTAGAGAAACTTGGTATTAAACCAAGGATCACATACAGAAGAGGTAACAACATTAAGGAATTACTGCAGTCGAACCACTCCAGTCAAGCTCTTCAGAGAATTAAAGGGTGTTTCAGTTGTGGCTCTTGTAACTGGTGTCATGTCTTGCGGACAGGTAACTCATTTAGCATAGGTTACAAAAAATATTGGATAAATTGTAGAATAAATTGTGACACCAAATCTATAGTATATGTTGCTCTCTGTGTATGCTGTCCGGCATTTTATGTCGGAAAAACTGACAGAAAATTCAGAGAGCGCATATACCAACATATATATGCCATTAGGAATAACAAGAGTGAGAACGCTCTTGCTAAACATGTGGAATCTAATCCTGGGCATAACTTTGCATTTATGGGTATTGATTGTAAACATAGGTCTGTCAGGGGTGGACCTACTTCTCTTTTATTAGAGATTTTAGAATTGGAATGGCAGCTCAAGTTAGATGCCTTTAATATACCAGGCTTAAACGAGAGCTGCAACATAGCCCCTGTTTTGAAATATAGGTCCTTTTTACGTTAACAACTTAAAGTAGGACCTAAATTAGATTTTTTCCTTCATGTTGAATACAGCTATTAAATCTCTTAGTAAAAATGTTGAGCTTACTTCTATATACACTCTATATATTTTGTTTATATATATGTGGTTGTCCTATTAGATGTTATTTTAGTTTTAACCTTAGTGTGCCAGTATTATATTATATTATATATACATATATGTATTTTTCTTACAGACAAATATTAATTTTAATTAAGTATATTTGCTGTTAAGTATTTGAAGGGTATTATACATATTACATATATACAGTGATTGAGTGCGTTTTAAAAAAAACATTTATTTTTAAGGAAGTGATGTACTACGTATCACAGCTGATGTTAATGAGGCTGACTATAGTATAAATTGTAGTTGGCGCCTTTTTACTGTGTTTTTAGCCTCTGAAGAAGCTACATTGTTGCAGTAGCGAAAACGCTATTTATTTTTTTGTTACAATAAAGCTGCGTTAAGGCTTTGGAGACTTTTCTGATTGCTGAGCACTCCTTTTGTTTTTCTAAAATCATGACCATACACATATGACGCACCCCTCACACATACAACCCATTCATTATGTTGTTCACAACAGTGACACAGCTATACTGCTATGCCAGGGACATTCACAGACGTACATACACAGATGCATGCACGTCCGTCTGTGGCATGGCCTGGACTATTGGTGTGGTTCGGCACATAACGTGTTTGAGTGTGGCTGGCGCAGACCTACTGTGCACATGTCTACACAGTAAGCCTGTTCTACAGTAGGCATCGGTGATGTGCTGTGCACATATCATATCTGCACATTTTGTTGGTGTCTGTCTATCCACGGGCCAGTGGTGGGACACACAGGGATATTGTTGAACATATATGCATGCAACCCTGTACTGCTGTACCGCTAGCTTCTCAGGTGCTAATGTGTCAGAGACATGCACACCGTACCCGCACATGTGGTAGTGGGTTGCCACCCGTACCCATCTCCTCTTGTGGGTTGCTATCATCCCACACCCTCTTTGTATTGTATGTTCAGGCTATGCACCTGTGTGGGGCTTGTGGGCATGCAATGCAGTACTATGTGCCTTTGCACCCATCGCAGAACAAGTCACACAGGTACACTGGCGGCCGTACACTGCACAGCTTGATGTCGGCACATCACATGTTGTACACACGTAACACATCTCCTGTGGGACATGGTCAAATGTACAGGCATGTCCATCGGTCACATGCCACTGCTACCCCTACATGATGGCTATGCAGGACATGTGGCGGTACAGCAACTGTCACATGTACACGAGCAATGCCCCCCTACCTGCATCACGTGGTACTGCCTGTGGGGCATGTGCGTCTGCATCCATGCTATGGCCATAGATGACAGTTGTACATCGATATGTGCAACATACCTCATTGGGAGTTCTCATGTGCACATGTTCAACATGTCAACACATTGTTTGTGTCTGTCAGACAGTCATTGTTGTGCATGGTTTACATGGCAGCCATGGCGTACTGTGTGTGATTCCAAGTACTTCATTGGGCTACCAGCATTGTACATTATCACAGCACATTCCAGCCATCACGTAGCCATCCTAGATGACAGTGGGAGGTGTTCTGCCATGTGCACATATGTCACATAGTACAAGGGTGACTGACACACATTCTCAGAACAGGGTTCTGACTGCTGTGGATGTGTGTGATGCTGTCGACGACCATGACTGTGCCAGATGGTGTCATCTGGATGTGTAACATTCACAACACACACCTACCTTCACGTAGCAACACATCACCCACAACAATGGACATCCCTGCATGAACACTGTGTGCAGTATGTCTGTATGACCACTGCATGCACCACTGGTAGCCACCAGCATGGCTGCCAACAGCAGCAGTGTGTATCCTGTGTGAACATGGGTTACAACATTCACAACACACCTGTGTCAGATGGCCCTGTTGTGGGTCACAGTGCAGTTCCACACATCATGTAACAGTATACATCATGCACCGGTATGTTGCGGACATGTGAACGGCTGTGCAAGTCAACATATGCACACATGACACATCACCTGGTACAACGTGTTTGTCTTACCACATGCTATTGTGACCACCCTGTGATGACATTGTACAGGCTACGTGGACTGGGACATGTGATGGCTCAATGGTGTATTCACCCTCTGGGTGTGTGTCTAGCCAGGTGTACAGTAGGCAGTGGTCTGCACACGGGGATACTGCACATTGGCCTACTCTGTCACTGCGACTGTTGACTATGGTCATACTGTACTTATGCAGGCATGTGGTATTTGTCCAGTATGACAGTTGTGGTCAACCACAGTACTGTGGCACAGATGACCTGCGGACATCTGCCTAGGGTGTGGGGCCCACATGTACATCTTCACATGCTATGCTGCCTCTGCAGCGGTGTCACATGTCTGTCGCCAGCAGGGCTGTCACAGGCAGGCACGGCATGCAGTGATGTGTGACAATGCTTGCACCCTCCACTGTGCTGTACACAAGCACTGCACACACAGTAAGGCACGCCTGACATTTATCTGCGGTGCCTGGGACCTGCCTCCATGCTCTACAGAGCACACCTGCCAGTCCAGATTGTACACAGATCATACCTCCCAGGCACATACCTGGACTGCAACACACACAAGTGAGTGGATCCCACATCACACAGTGATTTACACACATACTGTATTTTTTCCAAAAAAAATGCATCATAGGTACTCCATGTTCAGATACCCATGTTTGTGACCGCTAGACACATTGTGACACGCGACGGTGAGTACACTGTACACCACAGGTTACATGCTGGCTGTGTTATCATACTGTACATTGCACCTCGGACAGTTGCTACTGCCATGTGCTGACAGCAACACGCACTTCCCTAGTATGGACTCCCATGTACCCACACATGCTTGGCCACGCACTACACATAGCTGGGTGACACATTACACAAGACATACCATACCTACACTACCCTCAGCATGCATCATACCTCCATGTGTCTGTGTGCTATACCTACGGACAGCCCCCCTCTGGTTGATGAACATATATGCTTCGCGGCCCTGCTAGCCACGCCCTGGACACACACCCATCGCAGCATACATGGTACATGTGCTCAACGGCCGGTACTACCGACGTCTGCTGACGGGGGTAGTTAATGGCATGGCACCCCGGCAGCTGGACAGTATACATGACTATGCTGACACATATCACAGTGCACTTCCGCTACATGTACGCACTGGTAGGGACCATACTATTCCACACAGAGACATGGTGGTACTGGCCTTTTCACAGACGCCATGGTGGTATTCATGTTCCATGCACATGTGCTGTATGGGCGCATGTGCAGGCTGTTGCACGGTGGGTATGTTCAAATGTGTGTGGTGCATCACTTGACAGTCATGGTGGGTCCTCGTGGTCCATCACATGCTCCACAGCTAGCTACCTACACATGACCACCATACATTGCAGTGTGGGCCCTCATGCAGTGTGGTGGTATGTCTGTGTTGTTTGGCTACATCCACATTCAATGTAGCATACAACAGTCACCCAGGCATTGCCAACAGAGATGTTGTTGGCAACATGCCAGCCAATGGGGTACCTACCAACAATACACACTCTCACTCACTACAGGGTTCCAATCCATAGATGGACATCGCATTGTCCCTGTGGACACATACATGGTACTGCCATGCACACGTTATGTCCTAGGACACTGTCCCAATGTCACCTCAATCTCCTAGCTGTTATCTCTCGCCAACCTGGTTGTTATGTGTCTCTGCAGCAGCTCACTGAATTAACTGCTAGCCCATTCATGGACGTTGTGTACCTTGACTACCACACCACCACATCTATCACACTACACATGGGTGGTACTGCATTGCACGTGTGGGACTGCATTCGTACACCCATGACTGGACCATTCAGTATGGCACTGGGGCACATCCTCACATCCATGCTTCACACACTCATTGACGACCTCCATGCCTTTACTGGCACCCTTGTTGGGCCTCTGTGTGCCACAGCACACCACATCCACATGCTGGCCACCTGTCATACCATTGCATGGGTGGTTGGTGTGGTACAGAGGGTAACAGATCAGACATTATCCCCACATTGCCCTTCAGCACCATCAGGTACATGTGGCATTACACAGTCCTCAGTCATGTGGCCCCTCATGTTCACTATTTGCTTACATACACAACATGCTGTCACGGAGTACTGTCCATGCCTACATATCCCACATCTACATACCTGGCAGCATTCTAGCTCCACCAGCTCATACTGCTAACAACCATACAGGTGTCGGTGTGGCAGATATATCGTGTAGATGTCATTGCGTCAGATACATCACACATGGTGCATACACATCACCTTTGCATAGCGACAGTCATCCACTGGGTATCACATGGATACTGTCCCTATACATGCATATCACATTGTACATGGTTGCTGTACACACACATGCCCCACATGGTGCTGTGGTTGCCATATTCCACTGTGGCGTGGGTACACATCTGCAGGGCCATACATATCTGGACTATGTGTGTTGCTGGGACATTGGTAGCCTTTGTACTTGTGCCATACACACATCTACACACGGGCAGGGTTACAATAACACATTCGTGGTGTACCTTCCACAACAGCTACAACTTTACATGTCACGGTATAGTCATGCCGTGATGTATACCAGGCTCAGACAGTTTACATATGCAGATGACAGACGGGGAACACATCTGTACTCATCTGCATACCACTTACACAGGGGTGTCATCTACTCTGCCATGGGCCATGTCCTCCGCATTACTGATGCATGTAGTACTCCTACATGGCGTTTGCAGTGGGCGGGTGAATGAAGCACTCCTGCATATGTGCACACATGCCACATTGCTTAGCCTGAGCTTCTGTGTTACCTCCGCAGACTAGACACACACCATGCTGTGGAACATAGGTCCTGTGCACATCCCACAGGGACACACTGTGGCACTGGTCATGTGATAGCTCCCTTGCTGATAGGGTGACACATACACATGGGACCACCACAGCGGCAGTACTGTGTAGACATGCAGTTGACATCCACCTTTGCTGTTCAGTGGACACTACCATGGGGGGGTGACACTACTGTGTACATTGCACATGTGTTTACACATGGACCTGCCAGACGTCATTGTTGCACACATTGCACCTGCTACAGATCGTTTGGACATGGTTACTTGCTGTTCCTTCCATTTCAGGTGGCTATTCTGCTACTACTCTGTCCCATATGTGCAGGCCATACATATCCTGTTAATGTACATAACACTAGGCCATACCTCCATCATGCATGCTATGCCTGTGATACTGTGTATAATGTCTGAACATATCCATCATGACAGCTTTACATTACACATACTTGACATAGTCACCCCTACTGCGAGGCATACGTGCACGTCGTGCACACATTACATATGACATCGACGATATATGCCCATACACATGTGTGCTGTGACACTATACATACATGTCCTATCCCCTGCTGTGGCACTTCATTGTTGGACATCCACTGCCAGCATCGGCATGGGTGGTGGCATTGTTCTGTGTTTTAAATCCCTATGGCAGCCCTTGGGTTATCCCGGCTGTGTACATGATGTCCCACTGCTGTGCACACGGTGTCCACAGTCGTTGGTATGCTCAGCGGGTTAGCACTACATAACCACCTTTCACCACTCTCTGCTTTATGGACAGGTATCTTTACTTACAAACACCGTTCACATACAGTGCAGATTCGTCATACATATCATGCGTTACACACCAGTACATCTCGTGGGTTCTACATACCTTTCCTGTGTTGGTTTCCCTATTCCGTTAGAGTCTCGCTAGTTACAACAAAATGGCTCATGTGAGAATAAAGTATTTGTTCGGTATGAACATACAGTTTGAATATCCTGGGAGTCTTCCTTATATCCGTCGTCACCTGCAGCATGTGGGTTCATCGCACCAATAGCTGTTCCTCGGTGTGTACTTATGCGCATATCACCTGTGCATCTCCTCCATTAAATGCCACGCCGGAACTAGGGCATGGTTCATTCCTCGTCTGGGCGTTGGTTATTTGCACTACCTTCGTCGGGATGGTATGTATTGTGTTATGTTATGTGTGACTGCAACCGCTATGTGTGGCATCAGGTACATTTCGCTGTGGTGTTAGCCGTGGATTGTGTGTGTTGGGTATGGTATTATGTTCGACATGTGGGTGTCCGTGTCCTGGTAGCATCTGTTGATGGCGTTTTGCATTCGGATGTGTAACATAGCTCTTGTATTCCTGTACACAACGGATACAGGTATGCATCCGCTGCTGATAGTGTTTCCCACACGAGATGTTGCGGGTATGCTGCTGTCATTGACTGCCTGTATGTTTTTGCTGCTATTTCGGCTTGTATCCCTTTGATATGTACGATGGGGTATATCGGCGGCTGTGGGTGATGGGTACGGGTTGTGGGCCTTGCATTTATACATACACGGTATGCTTGTGTGTGTGCTCCATCCCTGCCTGGGGAGCTGCAAGTTACCTGTCTGTTGTTCTGGGAGTGTAGGTTTTGTTGATGTCGTCTGGTGTCGGTACCGCCTGCATGTGTGCTTCCTGCATGTATTCCTCCGTCACATCGGTAGTATATCTGCGGCTGTTCGTACGTGCAGACTATCCCTTGGCATTTTGTCACGGATATTTATGGTCATTGTGGTCCTGTACTTGGGACGGCCTGTATGCTACCAGTTGCCACCTATTCGGGTGGCGATTGCTTGTTTAACACTCGTAGAACACACAGCGGTGTTTACGGGACGATACGTGTCCACGATCGGTGCTGGGGTAGCACATGCATATTTCCGCGGTACATAACTATTGCTGCGTAACGTTGCCGATGTATCGTGTTGAAATTAACATATCGGCGCCATACATACGGTCATGGTTTGTACATGCATCCTTTGCATCTCATGTTGGCTATACTCCTGTGGTACATTCTGGGACATTTTCGCTTTGCATCGTTTTACGTCGCCACGCGCCTAGCCAGTGAGGAGCTCTCAGTACTACTTTGTGGGTACTGCTGTACATACGCCTGTGGTTCCTATACTGTATGCCTACACATGTTATTCCACTCCGCCTGTCACATGTCACCTACATACACATTTTACAGTGGCACACACATTACACTCGCACAGCGGAACACACGACACCCTCACCTCACACATACACATACTGCCGCTTTCGCAGGGACGGTTGCACACAGTACCTACGTTGACCACATTGCCGGCGGCGGTGTCTACCTCCGCCCTCATATCCTAAGAATATTACCCGCACATGTCCTGTTACTGTATCATGGCCTGGCGATCATCCCGACTTGCGAATATGCATTTAGGTGGGTTGACCTTTCCATGGGTGGCGTTCCCTGCTCTGTCCACCCTCCCGGATAGTCGGGTTGTCATTCACTATGTTTACTATGTAGAGATTTCGCGTCTTACTTCTCTGTAACCTTGCATCCCTGTGATTCCCTGTTTAACCTGTTGTACTTTATATCTGTGTATGTGTACATATATTTCTACGTGTGTAATGATATCTATCTCCATATCTGTGTATGCACATATGTACATATGTAGACACCTTGCGCCGAAGTGGCAGCATACAACTACGCCGTCTGCTGTCGGACCCGCGTGCGGTTGAGGTGTTGGCGTTCCATGCTCCGCTAGCTGTTGGGTGTGCAGTGTTTGGGTGCTACCTATGTTGGAGTCACACATGGGACTGCCCATACGGTACACATTACGGGTGGCCATGTTTGTGTGCCATCCATTTCACTGTGTGTGCAGGTAGGGAGGTGTCAGTCCATGGGGCCTACGCTGTCAGAGTATGTGCTATATGTTCCCTCTTTGCCAAGGCATAGGCATATTGGCGCCTCCGTCTGCCTACTGGGGCTGGCACAGTGTGTTCATGGTGCTGAACGCTCTGTGCCTGTGCTTGCCTTGGCAGTTGTGGCGGGCTTGGTGGCCCTACACCATTATGTCCCTGCAGCAGCTGTTTCCGCAGGATCATATTATGTAGCATAGCACATACTATGAATATGTGGGCACATGTGCCTGGAGAGTACTGCAAGGCTCCACTGGATGTATCCAAGCACCGGAACTGTGATTTCAACATCCCAAACACACGCTCTATGATTATTCTGGTTTGTGCGTGTGCCTCATTATGGCGTTCTTGCATGTGTGTGTGTGCATTTCTGATGGGTGTCATCATCCACGGCTCCAGTGCGTAGCCAGCATCCCCCACAAGGTGACCTTGTGTGATGTCCCCCCTGGCGAATACCTGATACAGCTGTGAGGCATGCCAGATATGGGAGTCGTGGTAGCTTCCAGGGCTGCCAGCACACACATCCATGATAATGCCCTGCGCATTGCACACGACCTGGCAATCGATGGAGGGGAATCCCTTGCGGTTTATGTAGCATCTTCCCTGCTCCCTGGGTGGTGACTTGATTTCTATGTGCGTACAGTCTATCGCACCCAGTACCTCCGGGTATTGTGCCACATGGTGGAAGTGGCGCATATTGCTGGCCAACTCCTCCTGAGATCTGGGGAAGTATATATACTCATGGGCATAATGTAACATGGCATCCAGAAACTGGTGTAGTACCCTGGATGCTGATGCCTGTGAGATGCCCATTATATCCCCGGTTGGCCTTTGAAAGGTACCTGTTGCCAGTATTCGCAAGCTTACACATACCTTTGTGTCCACTGGGATGGGCTCCCCTCTGTTGTCTCTTGTTCTCAAGCTTGGCCGGCACAGCTCCACTATTTGCTGTAACATGTCCCTGTCCACCCTGTAACGCTCTACTATTTCCAGGTCTTGCAGCCCCTGGTAGGTCACCCTTGGTCTGAACACTCTCCTTCTCCTCTGAGGCCTACGGTAGTTGTCGGCACCCTCCTCCACAACTCCTTCTGTCTCTAACACATGCCGATGCATCACGGCCACGGCAGCACCCAACATATACATTTTAAAAGTTCCCCGTGTGTTTACACCGTAAGGCACAGTGTTTGGGAATACGCGCTGTGTGTTGTGTGCATTCCCACTTTATAGTGTTGTGCTGTACACCCGGTGATGTCATTGGGTGTGTCTGTGCTGCCGTATCTGTGGGTTATCTTCCGTGTTTTACCGTTGGCACTGCAACGCTGTTGCCTTTGGTGTTACATTACACTTGCCTGCATTGGTTTAGCTTTACACCTTACTTTACTGTTTCTGCACGTTGCACCTACTATTTCCTGGAGTGCATCCTGCAGGCACATGGCATCTCATGCATTTTGTCTGCCGCCGTTATGCTACCTCTCTACTTGGCTGTGCTGTATCGGTTCTTCGCTCTTTGCAATTCTGCAACATCCCCTACTTTCTTTGCATTCATATGCCTCCCCTTTCCCGTTTTGCGGGATTCTGCATGCAGAGTTGTCAGCTGCCGCCGATTGCCCTTCGTGGGTTGATTGGTGTTAATTGCTCATTACGACTCCAGTTACACTGCTTCCGCATTTCCTCATATTCTCCGCATCACCTTCCTGTATCCGTGGTTGTTGACGGGCGCCGTCACATGACTGGTTTGGGAATGTAGTCATCCTCGTGCACATGCATCTGTGCGCGCATTGTGTACTCTCAGCGCATCTATTTCCTCACACGCCGGTCCTGATGCTGTGATGTGCATTGTACAGCCCATGTTTGCTGGGCTCCAATGTGCTTCCTCCTACAGTGGCACACCCCTCTGCGATTGACATGTATTCCCTCTAGGCCACTCCTCGGTGTATTACCGCTGCGCCGTTTGGTGCAGCCTTACGCCGGCGGGGGTTTTGTGATTCAGTATTATCTGCCTCATTTGCATGGCACTGACTACTAATACATGGTTACAGGCGCCGGACACCGCCGCCACTCCTTGGCAACCCTTGGGCTGTGGTTGTGGCTTTCCATGCATACTATGGTGTATTGTGGCTGTGATGCTGATGTGTCTTATACTGCTCTTTTATGACATTGTCATATTATTTCATTGTTCCTCACCTTCCGCGGACATGTCCTGGGGTTCTGCTGTGGTTTTTGCGTACATACCATTTATGTCGTTATTTACATTTTCTGCATGTTTTCTTTTGACATTCTTGGTGTCTTTCCCCATTGCCATGTTGCACCAGTATGACGCCTGACGTTGGCAGCCTTCCGTTACTCCTATGTCATGTTTGGATATATGTAAACCGTTTTTTTTTGGTTTACATTGCCGTGCTGTTATGCTACGCCTGCGCCACTTCGTGAATCGCTACTTGCCTTCATTTGCATGGTGCAACACCGCACATGGGGTGTTTAACATACCTACGCCGGAGGCGGCGCAACTCAGGCGTACGCCGGTGGTGCACGTGGGATTGGATCGTACCTGAATTGCTCGGCGGCCATGTCTGGCATTGTGGCGCCTACGCCATGCGTGCGCCTGGTGCAAGGTTCATGAATCCCGGGGAATGTCTATCTAGTCTACCTAGTTATTGTACCTTGGGAAATAATATGCAAATTCTGTCCAAGTTCCTACTACTGAATTCACATCTTCCATACTAATTATTTTCATAAATATCTTCAAAAATCTACCCTCTTTTGGTATATTGTCCATTCTTGGTTGCCCTGATACATCCTCACTACTGCAAATCAAATCCCAGTCCCAACCTATAAATGATATTTCCAGACGAAAGTTGACTATTTCTCCCAAAAGTTTCTTAAGCTTCGTAACAGCAGTTTTTGGTGAAATATATTTATGTGCTACTGTAATACTCCTCCCTTTCTAATAACCCCTTACTACCACAAATTTATCTTTTTTTGTATGTTTCATTTATCACTATTGGAGCTCCTCTACTAATTAGTATAATTACTCCCATTTTCCTCTGTTCCTGATATTCTGCTGAATATCCATCTCTATTTGCACTCTCCATTTCTCAAGATAATTCAATACTCTTTCCTTTTTATCTATACCTATAAGGCCAGTCACAATATTATTTACAATAAGGACAGCATAGCCAACATGATAAAAAGCTATTGTTCCCACCTATTATACACAACAGCTTTTTGAATGTGTATTTACAGCTGTGTTACATGCATATACTAATGTTTGGCAGGTGGATCTTTTGTACAGTTGTTTCTTCTCATCTCAATATGAGCCTATGTCATCTTTTACAAGACTTTTGTTTTAATGAAAATCCTCAAATAAAAAACTAATTGCAAAACACCCCATCCCCTATTAAATTGGAACAAACACAAAAAAACTATGTACATCTTCAAAAAATGTTTAACCCTCCAGAAAGATACAATTGCACCAAACTGATGGGTGCATCTATGTGCTTTATCTAACCTACAATTAAGGTTACACATGTTAAAGTGTATGCTATACCCTGTGCACCCACATGCACTGATTGCTGTCTGTTCTTTTCTTGTCTTTCTTCCCTTCCCAGATAGGAACAGCTTGCATGGTTTCAAAAACCATTAACTTTTAGCCCTAAGAAAAAGTGCAATGACCATCTTTCAATAAAACTTAACTGTACACTGTTCTCTTAACATTATTAAAGTATTAAGTTCGCTAGGGAAGTTGTTACCTCTTATTCACTTCCCATAATTTCATACTTAATTCTTTCACTGAACCGTTTGCCATTGTACCTTTAAATTTTGCATTTCCCTCAGCAAAGAATCCTCAGAATTCTCAAGATTAATGGTTTACACCTACAGGCAGCTTGTCCACATGAAAATATGCTCCATAATGAGTCTCTGTAAATTTCACTCAGAAAAAAATGCCCTCAGCTGCAGATATCTCAACTCCAGTGAACATTTGCCAGCGGAAAACAAACAAATACCTTTGCAGTTGTAAGAAGCTTAGTGTTTCATGGCTTTCATAATTTTTTCTTACTTGTAACACCTACATGCTTACAGAAACACGTTTACAGCTTATGCTAAAGACAATAATCTAGACATTCACCTTTGTAAAATAGAAAAAATATCCTAATTCTACATATAATATAATCAGTGACTTTTACATCTCACTGCAACCACAGCAGCCTAAGATCACAGTATATGAACACTAAACTTGTTTGTTTTTCAGCCTTTTTTTCTCTTGTTATATTGTAAACCTCATATTTCATACAAATAAAAATTACTTGTTTACTTTAATATCTTCAGCTCATGCAACAGTCACTGAAGAGACTCCCCTCACATTTAAAACACCCCTTACTTCACACAACAAAAACAGTTATACTGTATATAACACACAGTTTGTATCATGGAATGTTTTATACTAATACTAATAAGAAAAAAAATTGTTTTACTTAACAGTTTGTTTTCTGTCTTTGAGCACCCTTCTAAACATTAATGATATAAAGCAGGGTATGCTATTTACAATCCACCCACAAATTTAACAAAGTCAAAAAAGTCCAGTATTTTTCAGCCCCTTTTTCTTGCAAAATCATATTTCACAAATGTGATAAGATGCTTTATAGTCATCCAGTTATTCAGTCATTTCAGTGTTGCTGTTCTTATTCCTGTTCATCTCCATCTCCCAACACCAGACTCTGGTTCAAGTCCAAGCTACTGCTGATTCTTCTAGTCAACTCCTGTGCTTTTTTCTGTCTCTCAAACATATTTCTCTAGAACACTGAAAAAGGATTCACTGGCAAAGTCTCTTTCTGTGAACTGTACCATCAGAAGAAAGAGAAATACAGGCTCCTTCTGCTTGCTGACTTACTTTTTGTTGGATAAACTTTTTATTTCCTCCATAGCCTGTTCTGTGTCAAAAATGTCTTTGATCCTCCAGGAAAAAAGCACTTTGAAAACAGCTGGATACAGCAGCTTGAATCTCTCACCTGCATCTCAACCGTCCCTGACTGCTGGGATAAATTTACTTCTCTTCTGCTTGGAGTACAATGAATAGTCATTCTGCTGCCATCACAATTTTGTCAGGATCAACTCTTTCTGCTGGTATGATTGCATTTTTACTAATATATGTCTTGCCTGCTTTCTTATGGCCAGGTTTGAAGCACACTCTTGATGTTCCCTTTCAATGAACAAATTCTACTGTGGAACACTAATCAGCTTGCTTCTTTCTGCTTTCATAAAATTAATACATACTGTTCCTTCCAGTTTCTCTGATACAGCTGAAAATATCTGTTTTTCTCTGCACACTCTGTCTTCTAACCCTACTACTTTTTTAAACAGTTCTTCTTAAGAAACCATATATTCAGCCAGCTTTTTCTTCATGTCAACCACGGATTTTTGCAGTTTTATCAGTCCATCTGAATAACTAGTTAAAACTTCTTCTATTTTTTCCAGCCTTTAGTTGATATGATCCTTCAATGTTTAAGTTATTTTAGTCACCTTTGAATACATTTCATTTATTGTTTCCCTAAATTACGGGAAGCCACCTCTTGAACCAAAGATGAAGCTTGAACTGCTTTTTGCCAAACAGCTGCAGAGTCCTTCCCCTTCAGTGCTTTTTCCTTCACATTTTCTGATTGATTTTCTTTAAGGTTTTTTAAATTTCTTATTTGCTGGCACCCAGGCAGTGTATTTACTAGCCAGTAATGGAATGTTACAAAAAAAAAAAAAAAACATTTTCAATGGCACTCCTTTTTCACAGTTTTTTCACACTGGTAGAGCTGAAGTTATACTGTTGATCAATGTGCAGCCATCTTGGAAATCCCAGTGCATCTCTTTCTTAGTTCAATTGGTGACCTTTTAGACATCTCCTATATGGAGGAGAAGACATATGTCTTCCCCTTGCAGGGATTTCCCCCCTGCCGGCTACCTCCTATTTCCAGGACAGGATCCCAAAGCTGTTCTCATTCATGTGAATGAGAACCTGTGTACAGTTTCTCTTAGGTGAACCCTTCTAGTTCCCTTTTGGGGAGGGGCAACCATGGAATCCAGTTCAGAATTGGATCTCCAAGGAGTCAGAGACCTGAAAGAAATATCGTTTTCTCTCTAGTCCTAGATTAGAACTGCATTCTTATGATTAGTTTGGGAGTGGGCAATGTTGTTACAGACATAATACCCACATTGTGGCTTCAAAGCTTGTCCTGTTACACATGGGCAGTGCAGCACTGAATGCTTGAACTATATGCACATTACCTTCTATAGAAGCTGTAAGTTCACTTTGGAGAATAAATGTCACATTGGAAGCATTCTGATGCAAGACATTTCTATCTGCTATGCAGCATGCATGTGAGGGACATACAAAAATTAATTCAGATTCTGCTGGCATATCATTTATTCAGTAAAAGTTTGGTAGATTCATAATGAGTTCTGCTACAGTCCATGTACTTCTACAACTATGGGTAAGGAAAAAGTACTGTAGAATCCAGATCATCACAAGGCCCTGTTTTTCTTACACAGGTATAACAACTAAATGCAAACTAACCTTTCTATACATAATATTTTTTTAAATACTGCTCAGTCTCTTGCAAAACTACTGTCACTAATCCGGCATTAATCTGGTCCATAATTGAGTATAATGCCCTGTTTGACATGTAACGTATAAAGCACCTGCAGCAACTGGAGAGACCTCAAAGGTTCCTGACAAAGAAGATCAAGGTGCTCCAGCATGTGCTTTACACAGATCAACTAAAGTCCCTCTCACTATACTCCATGTCATTTAGACTTCTTAGGGGAGACTTATGCCTGGTCTACAGAGTAATCCAAGACCCAAACCTTATGAACTAGCTGCGTATCAGTAAATCAAACAAGACTAGGGCTAACCATTCCAGGGATCTAAATATGGCCTGCAACTTAAAAAGGACATGCTAGAGGACAGATTTATCTCCCAGTGAGTGCTGTGTCTTTGGAACAGATTACCAATTCATGTAAATCAGAGCACCTCTATGACACAGTTCAAAGGGAACCTTGATGAGTGGATAAGGCAAGTAAATTCTTACCAAGGATAGTGCCCAAAATCCTCCTGGACATGGCCAGTCATCACTAAAGTAATATACTATGAGCTTTAATATTTCAAAAGGACAATTATCATGCAGAAACACTAATTGCATTTTTTCAATAAATATGTATATATGTACATAAGAAACACATTTTCATTTTACTTATTATTTATTTTATTGATATTTGATTACTGGGAAAGTCCAGCTGGATAGGTGCTCATTTTCAGTAGAGCCCCAGAGAGAAAAGCTCAAAAGTATTACAAAACATTTTAAGAACAATAAATTTACAAATTTAAAAAATAATACAAAAATCATCTATAGTTTAAATAATGATTCCAAATTAGACATAATGTGAAAACATCAGTTAAGAATAGATACACAACTTATATGACAATGATTTAATATTTAGAGCAATTTATCCAGTTAAGAGAAACTAAACGTACGGTAGTATAACACAAATAGGAACTGCAATATGAAGTGGCTGAAAAAAACATGGTTATGGCATGAAAGAACGCAGCCAGATTTTGCATAGGAAGCCTTTCAGAATTGTTTTAAAGGACTATAAGGAGGGTATTGAACTGATGGATAAAAATAAGGAGTTCCAGGCCTTAGCAACATGGCATGAGTACAGACCATATCCAGCAAATTTGACAGATTTGTATACAGAGATGTGTTTTTGGTCATTTGACAGATTTATATACAGAATGGAGTTTTTGTTCATTGGATTGTAATGACTGAATGGCATCATAGTTGTGTAGAATGTTATTTAGTGCCAGACAAGCAGGTGGATGCTAAATAATTTTATAGGTAGATATTACATCTAATGTTAAATGCATTTGCAAAATAAGGGCCTTGAAATTATTTCCTTCTAATAAATATAAAGAATGCTGTTATATACCATCTATTATGTACACTTTCATTTTCTATTATCGTATTACACTTGTCATGTTTCAGTATGGAGATTTTCTCCCTGGACTTCCACTGAAGATGCACTCTCAGTCCATTCAGATTGTACTAGTTAATAAAAGGAAAAAAAATAGATAAATAATGTCTTTGTGAAGTTACAATACCTCCCCTAGCTGCCAGAAATAATGGCAGTGTGTGTGGTCTGCGTTTGTTCATAACCATTTTGTGTGGCAGAGTGAAGTGCCTTTTTCAGCCATGTACACCCCCAAATGTGCCACCTTTATCCATCATTAGTATGGCGTAGTATGCCAGATATGGCCAAATGTTGACAGACAGTAAAGTGACTGCTACAGAAGTTTTACTTGTTATTCTGTATGTGTATAGTGACATCATATTAAAAGCCCCTGGCCCTGTCATTTCAGGATTTACAGGTTAATACGTGGCACACAAAATCTATTTTTGCCATTAACTCTAAATTACCGTCTGTACTACAGAATATAACTTGTGTGTATTTTATGGTAACAGTGTGAGGCTCATGTGTGCCAAAACAGAAGTAGATGTAGCTTTTCATATCAAACAAATAAGTAATGCTACTTAAAACAACTGACTTTTGCAATGAAGGTCTTATGTGCAAGCAGTGCTTGCATAGATGTTAGGCCTTTTACAGTAACTTGCACTAAATAGATAGCTATGGCATGGTCTCTACATTGGGAAAGACTATTGTCAGTCTACCTCTTATACTGCTGAGGAAAGAGTAGTAACCATTAAACAGGTGTGGAAATATCCAAATGTATTGCCATATCTAAGCTGCTGCTGCTCTTTTTGTTGTTAATGTAGGCCTGTTCCTTCACAGCTTAAAATTTGCTCATATTGTACATGACAGATCAGGTGTGCCTATTCAAATTACATTTGAAATGTGTCAAAATTATTTTTTGAAGCTTGTTTCCCCTATGATTTAATTCCCCTTTTTACACTCACTCTCTCACACACACACACACACACACACACACACACACACACACACACACACACACATACACATGTGCACGTGACACATGCGTGCACGCAGACACACACACACACACACACACACACACACACACACACACACACACACACACACACACACACACACACACAAATACACACACACATGCATGCATATGCAAGATGTTTTACTTCTAGGGCTTACTAATTATTCTTACGTTATAGTCCCTGGCTTTAGCATTTGATGTTATGTTGTTCTTCTCGCCTTCATTCTTACTGGATGGGTTCCGCGGCTCTGACTCGGCCGAATACACTAGCTCGAAGTCTTTCAGTTGGCTTGTGGCCGAATACCTATCCCATCATGCATTGGAGTAATTCCCAGATCTCGTTTGCCACTTGACGAGTTCGGATGCTCTCCTTGGCCGTGGCTAGGTGTTTTCAAACTTACTACTGATAGTTGTTTTTTTTTCATCAAAATATTATTAGAGTTGCTATAGATCCTAGTCTTAGGTGGTTTATCCTTCCTATAGTATTCTCTGTGCCTTTTTTATTGCCTGTTGTGTTGTTGTTTGTTGGACGTCGTTTTTCTACTAGGTCCTATCCTATCCCTGTCAAACTTTTGTCAGTAGTAGTTTTTGTGTGTATTTCTTTTAGCTCATTTGAGTTAGAGAACTAAAAGTAAACCCATTTAAGTTAGAGGGTTTGTTGTCATGTGTTCCCCTTTAGCTCAGCTAGGTCTGTTTAAGTTCGAGGGCCTAGTGCCCATTTAACTTAGAGGGTAGTGCTGTGTTTTCCCTGAAGTGTTTTTTTTGTGTGTTTGTCTTAGGGTGTTTATAGTGTCAGTATTATTATTGCTGTTCAAAATCTTTTGGTGTACAATATGTTTAAAGAGTCCAGATATAAGGAACCCAAGCCCTGTGGGTTCAAGAAATGCCAACAATGCTCATAGAAAATGTCTAAAACTGATGGGCACAGTGTGCGCATGCACTGTTTAGGGACTATTCACCTTCAGGAATCTTGCAGTTTTTGTCACTCCTTCAGTTCTCGAGTGTTGCATGAGAGGAAAAACAAATTGATTTTAAGAGGTTTAATAAAACCCACATTTGATTAAGCTTTACAAACTGCTTCAAAATCTAACTCCCCAACTACTAGTGACAAATCCAAAAGACCTTCCTCTTCCTTGGCTCATTCCAAGCCTCCAAAGAAAATTCCTAAAATGACTGAAAAATCTATCTCGTCGGCTCCACCGCCTATGGAACCAAGGGAGACAGTTGGTGCAGACAAATCAAGTCCATCGGTTCCAACGACTTCAGAATGGGTAGAGACTACTTCTCGGAGCTGGTCTGTTAAATTAGAACCAGTATCTCTGACCTTGAGGTCCCATGTTCTTCAAAGGTCTCGATCCCCTACACTCTCATCCAGGTCTTCTAGGAGCTTATCAGATGATGATGAGGACAGGGTGGTGCTCAGGCTTCTGAAGTCACCTGTGCTGGCTAAATTGTTTTCGGCTCTGACCCACTGGTCTTGAAGCCATCCAAGATGACTACATTCACTATTTCTCCTCCGAGCCAAGCTAGATCTTCGGAGCTGGAATGCCAGATACCTCTTGCGGTAGATCCTTCAGTTCTGAGACCCCTTCAGGACTCTTTGGAACCATTGCCTGCTCGGACACTATCGGTACTGTCTGGAGTGTCCAGGAGCCATAGTTCTCCAGTCGGCTCGGGGGGACTCTCAGACTCAAATTTCTTCGGTACCGAGTCTACCCCTCGGTGCGTCAGCACAAGTGAGCTCGGCTCCTACATCGGCCTCAGAGCCGATCTCCTTGGGGCCGGGGATTTCCTCTGTTTCCTCGGAACCAGGGGGATTGGCCTTTGAGTTGATGAGTGTGTTGTCCCCACCAACAGGTCTACTCAAGGATACTGGCATTCTTCCCCCTCAAGCACCAGTGTCTGCTTGGCAACATCCCATCCACAGGATAGCAGAGATTTAGAGTCACAGGAAGCCCCATCGGAAGAGCCCCACTCTTCTGAGACCTCCCCAGACTACCTGTCTGAGAAGCCTCCTTGGAAGAGAACATGCAAGAGGAAGCATATAGACTCCCCTGATGAGTCCATCATGTCTGACACTGACCTCGAGGAGGCAGAAGGGTCCCCACTGTTGTCCTCTGAAGATATCTCTTTCTCAGATATCCCAGAGATCCTAAAACAGAGAGGTGGCTGGAAGCCCATTAACCCTTCTGATGAGGAGTCAGTGTACCTGAAGGCCTCCTGTATATCTCAACCTTTCGATGAGCTTATGGATTTGGTTAGTCAAAAGGCATGGGAGTTACCAGACACTATGGAGCCAGTCCCTTGGAGGCCAAATAAGTTCCTTTCAGCCCCTTTGGATAAAGATTTTATTTCAAAAGGTGTAGCTGTAGATGCTATGGTGGTGGCAGCAGCCACAAAGAAGGAACTCTCCGAGACATCTTCATCTGTCCATCCACTGAATAAGGATTCCCAAACGATGCACAGATACAGGAAGTGTGTTTTCTCAACAGCAACTTTCACCCTCAGATCTCTGAATTACCTCACATATTTTACAAGACTTCAAAGAGATCTCCTGAAGGAGTTAGGAGATACTCTCCAAGGTTCATTAGCTGTGAGAATTTCAGAAAAAGTGACCTCTTAGCTATCTACCTTAAATTCCATAGTCAACTCCTCCATGAGACTGATCTCCTGTGCAGCCGATTGGGTGATTAGAGCTGTGGGTTCAGGAGTTTCCCTTAGGAGACACTCCTGGATGTGTTTGTGTGACTTTGTGGACCCTTTCAAGTCTACCTATACCAATGCCCCTTTGATGGCACCTCACTCTTTGGACCTAAGGTAAAGGACACACTCACCAGATGCGAGCAAGAAGGAAAAATTCTCTCTGCCTCTGGAGTACATTTTTCTGTACCTTCAAGACCTTATCCTAAAGGTCAGAAGAGTGGGAAAATGTGGTTCAAAAGATCCCAGGGAGCTTTTCAAGATGCATGAGGTGAACCCTTCCCCAGGGACAGAGGGGGAGGCAATAATGGTAGACATCACCCATGAGGCAGGGGGGCCCGCAAAACCAGGGTGACTGCAATTCCTTTCGTGGTCAACCCTATCAGCACTTCTGAAAGGAGGCCCACCTGCTCTTCTCTGGAGGCAGTTGGGGGGCAGTTAACATTGTACCCAGAAGTCTGGTGAGATATCGCAAGAGACAAGTGGGTACAAAGTATAATATCCAGAGGTTACTCCATTCCCTTTTGCCAGCCCATTCCACAGATCAGAAGAATCCCAGATGTTCCACCCAGTCAGAGGGAACAAGCAACCATAGAAATTCAAAAGCTGCTAAACAAAAGAGTCATCCAAAAAGTCCCCGCAGACCAAATAGGATTCGGAACTTACTCAAGATTCTTTTTATTACCAAAATGAACTGGGGACTGGAGACTCATTTTGGATCTCAGCAAGTTAAACGAATCTGTAAAGAAGTCAAGTTCCGAATGGTGACACTGCAATCAATTCTTCCCTTTTTAGGGAAAGATGATTGGATGTGCTCAATAGACCTCCAAGATGCGTACTACCATATAAAGATGGACAGAGCATCAAGGAATCATCTACGCTTCTGGCTGGGAGCCAGTTATTATCTGTTGCGAGCTCTGCCCTTTGATCTCACTACAGCCCCCAGAGTGTTCACCAAATGCATGGCAGTAGTAACGGCTCACTTGATACACCTGGGATTCCAAGTGTTTCTATACCTGGACAACTGGCTCCTAACTGCCACCACCAAGCATCTACTTTTACAGGCCAGGGATACTACACTGGAAATTTGTGTTCGGTTAGGCATAACAGTGAATTTTCAAAAATATGCCTTGTTGCCTTGTCAATGTATTACATTCATAGGTGCAGATCTAGACACTGTTTCTGTGATGGCTTGCCTTCCACCCAACAGAGTTTCTGTTCTCAGACAATAAATAGTCAAAAGTGAAAGTAGTTCTAACATTCCTTGGGACCATGGTGTCAACCATAACTCTAGTCCCTCTAGCCAGGATGCACATGAGAATCCTTCATTGGCTTCTGTTTGCTCAATGGTCTCTATAAGAACTTCCTATGTCCCATCAGATAAGGATAACAGATTCATGCAATAGAGATCTTCTGTCGTGGCTTCAGTCTAATCATATGACAATTGGAAGACCTTTTGTAACACAACAACCTGTTGCTACTGTGACCACAGATGCTTCCCAGATAGGTTGGGGGAGGCATTATCTGGGAAGAACAGTCCAAGGCACATGGCAGGAACACAAGGCTCAGTTGCACATCAATGTTCTAGAGATGAGAGCAGTGTTTCTGGAGTTGCAAGCACTTCAAGACACTCTCCCTCTAGGAATAGTAGAGTTGCAATCCAGTCAGACAACATGTCGATAGTCTGGTACATAAACAAACAAGGAGGAACCCCTTTTGTCAAGAAGCGCGAAGAGTATGGCAATGTGCAATTTCTTCCCAAAAATTTTCTGGTAGCAATGCATATCCTGGAGAAATCCAATTTGATAGCAGACAAGCTCAGCAGGGAGATTTTGATTCCCCATGAGGGGTCTCTGAAACAGAACATAGCAGACAAGATTTTCCGAACTTGGGGCCAACCTTGCTGTGATCTGTTTGCAAACCATCTGAATACCAAATGCAGCAGCTACTTTGCCCTAAGCCCCCCAGTGGGGGAGACACCAAGAGACACTTTTGTCCATGATTGGCCTTTGGGACTACTATATGGTTTTCCTCTCTTTCCCCTAATACCCAAAGTCATTCAGAAAGGCAAAGCCATGGGAAGCAGGCTATTTCTCATTGCCCTATACTGGTCTTGTCAGATGTGGTACCCTTTCCTGTGGCCTCATCTTTAGGAGAAGTCATGGGTTCTGGACCTAGTTCCAGTCAGACAACATGGCGGTAGTCTTTTACATAAACAAACAAGGAGGAACCAGATCATATCCCCTTTGTCAAGAAGTGCTGAGAGTAGGGCAATGGGCAATTTCTTCTCAATGTTTTCTGGTAGCAATGCATATCCCGGGAAAATCCAATGTGATAGTGGACAAGCTCAGCAGGGAGAGTTTGATGCCTCATGAGTGGTCTCTGAAACAGAACATAGTGGACAAGATTTTCCAAATTTGGGGCCAGCCTTGCTGTGATCTGTTTGCAACCCCCATGAATACCAAATGCAGCAGCTGCTTTGCCCTAACCCCCCCCCAGTGGGGGAGATATCCAGAGACGATCTTGTCCACGACTGACCCTCAGGACTACTGTATGCCTTTCCTCCCTTTCCCCTAATACCCAAAGTCATCCAGAAAGCCAAAGCCTTGGAAAGCAGGCTATTTCTCATTGCCCTATACTGGCCTCATCAGATTTGGTTCCTCTGGCCACATCTTCAGGAGAAACCATGGGTTCTGGACCTAGTTCCAGACCTTCTGACTCATATGTCAGGAGCACTTCATCCTTCTCTCCAGGCCCTCAGTTTGACAGCGTGGCTGCTCCACTTCCAAATATAGTCAGGCTACAAAATTTTATCTTTGAGGACTAATCCATGTTTTGTACCAAAAGTCTGCTCACTAACCAATCTGAACCAAACTATTGAACTGCCAGTTTTCTTTCCTAATCATACCAACAAGGCAGAATACAAACTGCATCAGTTGGATGTACATAGACAACTGAGATTGTATCTACATAGAGCCAAAGACTTTAGGAAAACAGACCAGCTATTTATTTCCTTCTCTCAAGCAAAGCAAGGCAAGCCAGTCTCAAAAGTTACACTTTCAAATTGGCTTTCCAATTGTATTACCTTTGTATACACCTCAAACAATAGAAGTTTACCTTTCAAAGTCAAAGGCCATTCAGCTAGAGCACTAGCAACATCCTCTGCTTACCAAGCCAGATTGTCTATGGATAGTATTTGTGCAGCTGCTACATGGGCTAGGCCCCATATGTTTATTACTCATTACAAAGTAGATTTGGCCTCCAGGGACAGAGCTTCTTTTGGGACACAGTGCTCAAAAGTGTACTCCCATGAGCCACCCAGGAAGATGGTGCTAGGGGCGCTGTCCCATCCGGTAAGAATGAAGGTGAGAAGGACAGCATAAAATAAAGAAGTTATGTACCTACCATGTCTGTCGCTCTTCTCGCCCTTCTTTTTTAGGTCCCTCCCTCCTTCCCCCAGACAAGGCTCCTAGAGGATTTAGATAAGAGATTTATTTTCCTCCTAGCGAGGGAGTTCCTCTGAAATGTGTTGTTTTTCCTCTTATATGTTTATACATATACATATATATATATATATATATATATATATATATATATATATATATATATATATATATATATATATATATATATATATTTTATGTTAGGTGGGAAATATATTTGTACATTTTATGACTAGCAGCAAACAAAATCTGGGGATTACTTCAGTGAATGATGGGATAAGTATTCAGCCATGAGCTAAGTGAAAGACTGGAGCCAAGGATCAGCTCTGAACCCATCCAGTAAGAAAGAAGGGCGAGAAGGACAACAAACATGGCACATTGTGGTAGGTACATAATTTCTTTTTTCCTTATCTTCAGTAAAGTGTTTTCCATTCTGACATGTTGACAGAAATATTAATTTAAGATGAGCTAGCAGATATCTATTAGAAGCCCCCACCCCCCATATAACTTTACCACACAGTAAAGCTAAAACTGAAGAATTGCCATATCGTCTGTCACAGCTGGTAGACTGGGTTTCATATCTGTTTTTCATAACATAATGCATGTATCCAATAAGTATGTTTACTGGAATGAAACACAATTGTTCAAATTAAAAATAAATAAATAAACAGCATACAGTGTATGAGACCAATATGTTACATACATAAAATGTGATGCTTTGTTTCTTGTCATTTATTACTTTTATATCATTATTGCTCATTGGGCCCAGGCTATAGCTGAAAAGGGGCAAGTGACAAGCTGACTTACCTGGTTATCAAACTGAAATACTTCAGCTATGTTTCTGCTTTACAGTGGTGATACCACATATGATGTGCTGTTGTATGTTTATCAGTACTTTACTACAACATAACACAATACAACAAGCACAGACAGCAAACCAGCAATGCTGCTGCAAGTGATATCCTTATGGAAATGTACAAATAAATACTGGGTAAAACCTGTAAAGTCTCATACATATTAACAGGCTAACTATAGGAAATCTTAGAAAAAAAGAAGTTGTGAGATATGTCTGGTAATGCAAGACCCTTTCAGTTCTACTCTAGTGCTTAATACCACTGATCAAGCCTCTCAGTGTAACAGTTTCCTTGTTGCCTATGACTATGTATACACAGATCTCTATACATTCCTCTCAAATGCATATTTAACATCTTGATTTTGCTGGTAAATTTTGAAGGCTAGTTGCATTTCCAGGATGCACTCATTTATACTACTGCATACCAACATTGTTTATTAAAATGCAGAGTTTATTGTGCATGTGCTGTCACATTCACTTTGCACTGTGTTAGTACATGATATCAAGGACCTTTTCCAAAGCACTTATGCAGAAATATACAGGGGCGGGGGAGGGGGGGGGGTAGCTCGCTATTTAAGGGTTATTACATTTAACTTTTGTGCATTTCTCATTTGCATTTGACAGTGGCCAGTTGCAAATTGTATTGTGCTGTTTATTCTTGGTGCACAAATACACTTTTATAGGACTGCAACCAACACCCTCTAACAACAGCTAGCTAATCAGTCTAATGGGTCTACCTACCAACTGGAAGGATAACCACTACATGGTAACTTGTTCTATACCATGCCTTTCTCCTGAGATCTCAAAGGTATTCAGAAAAAAAGCATAACATGACCACACAGCAGTAAATAGCATGATAAGTTTAGCATTAGTTAACCTGACATTGATGAGGTGTGCAAGAGGGGACATCATTTTTATTTATTTTATTTTATTTATTTGCAGTTGTTTAACCAGGATAGTCCATTGGGCCTAAAGAACCCATTTTCAATGGAGTCCTGGGGAGAAAAGCTCCACATATAGATTATACAAAGATTAACTACCACACATAGATTACATTTAGATTACAAAGATTAACATTTGTACTATTTCTGTTTATAAGACCGATCAAACATATTTCAATCAAAAGTAATAAAGACAAAATCAAAAATATATATATATTTTTTTTTTGGGATTAAGGATAGGTAGTTTGATGTAGAAGACTAAGAAATTACTGGTATTAGTAAGGAGATATATACTGCAGGCCAGCATGCTTTTGCTATATGGGATTTATGAGAAGGAGTAGAGAAAAAGATTTTGAAGTTAAGAGTAGGTTACGAGGGATGGGAGCAGGAGCATCCCCATGTGTATGTTAGATGAGAGTGTAGTGATTTTTTAAAATCTGGGAGGCTAGCAATTGTACAAATGGAGGGGGGAAGGGAGTTCCATAGGCGTGCTAGAGAGAAGGATAGGAGGTTTTGTCCTGGGGGGTAGAGGGGTCTGTAGACTTCAATAAGGTTTTGATTGTTAGATCTTAGAAGTCTTTGTGTGTGGTGCATTTTAAAGGTAGTTGAGAGGGAGGGACAGAGATATGGTTGGACTATGAGTTTATGAGCATAGGTGAGCTGAGTATATGAGAGGTAGTTAGGAAGTTCTAGCCAGTTGAGTTTGTGGAAAGGTTCACAGTGATGTGTTGACGATTTGTTGCTGGTGGAGAATCTGGCTATTTTATTATAACAAGAGGACAGTTTGGTTTTGAGAGATGATTGTAGGTTTGTTAGAAGAGGGGCACCATAGAGAAGGGAGGGAAGGAGGAATGTAGTAGAGAGAGTATGCTTAGTAGATGAGGTGAGGAACCGATTTTGTCGGTGGAGAATGCCACGTTTTTGGTGGGTTTTTTTTATGTTTAGTAGTAGATGGAAGTTGAATTTAAGCTTGTTGTCGATTTGGACTCCTAATAGTTTGGTTTCAGATACCAGCTCTAGAGGTGTATTATTTTGGCTGGTGATGGAGAATAAATTTTATCAAAGTTATTGGCTTTAGAGGGAGTAAATGTCATAAGTTTAGTTTTAGCAGCATTGAGTGCTAGATGGTTGTCTTTCATCCACTGTTCTGTAGTGGAGAAGGCATCTTGAATAAGTTTCAAAAGAGTTGGGATGCATGAGACAGCACAGATGATTGTGTAATCATCAGCATATTGTATAATGTTTGCAAGAGGGACAGAGTGGAAAAAGTCATTAATGAAAATATTAAAGAAGAGGGGGGCCTAATATAGAACCTTGTGGGACACCTGTGGGGGTGTTGAGAAAGGATGAGGTGGCTTTCTTCCACTTGACAGCTTGTTGCCTGTTGGAAAGATAACTGGTAAACCAACTAAGGGATGAGGGTGAAAGGTTTAGGATAGATAGCTTAGTAAGAAGTAGGTTATGAGAGATAGTGTCAAAGGCCTTAGAGAGATCAAGTAGGATGGTAGATACAGTGAGGCCAGAATTTCTAGCTTTATTCACAGTTTCTAGGAAGGACAGGAGGGCTGCCATAGTGCTATGATGGGGTCTGAATCCATGCTGGGTAGGAGTTAATAGGTTGCTGTCCAAGAGATGGGGAAGGAGTTGAAGATGGATGCATTTCTCTAGGATTTTTGAAATGGGAGAGAGGATGGCAATGGGACAACAAAAGAAGAGAGATCAGCAGAAAAAAGTATCAGCTACAACTGCTGATGATATAGACAGGTAAGGAGGTATGGTAGGTGTAGAAACCAGATATGGACAAGTGTTTTTGTAGAGATGTAAGAGAGGTTTTAAGTTGAATAGTTAGTGTTTTACAGGGGGTGAAAAACCAGGAAGTAGACAGAAAGAAAAACAGGCTCTTAAGTTAGGTAGCCAGTTTAAGTAGGATGGAAGCCAGGTAACATTACAGTTGCTGGCATTTGATTATTGGGTGCTGCCACCTAGTGGTGACAATGAAGAAAAGCAGGCAGCAATGGAGCAGGTCACTTACAACGTTTGCTGTGAAAGTATCAGGGACTAAGGTGACTTGGGGGGAGCGAGTATGTTCGTGTAGCCCACGGTATGCAGCATGGCATGGTCATGTTGAGAACAATGCTGGGACATGAATTTTCATGGCAGCAGTAATGTCAGGAGCCAAACTATGAAACTGACTGCACTAAAAGCAATCACATAAGCTGCAGGAAAGTGAAATGCAAATGGCATGTGCAATGTTATGCAGTTTCACATGCTCATTGAAGTGCCCCATAACTGCTACACTGACATAGTGGGCAGCCCGTTTAATGTGACCACAGTGAAGTGCCAGTTCATTTTATTACATAAACAGGGAGGAAATGGGGAAATAAGACAGAGAGAAATCTTAGAACAGCAAGAAGACAAATTCACAGACAGGCAATAGAAAGGGAAGAGTGGTGTGCAGGGGAAGAAGTGCATACTTTTCTGTCAGTACATGTGTGCATTTTTTAAGATGAGCAGGAAAAGAAGCTAGCAAGAGGGCAGTGTTGGTAGAAAGTAGAGTAGGGGGAAGGAAGCAGAGCATGCAAATAAACATAGAATGAAAAGAAAGGCTGACATGGGAGATGATACATAAGGTGGCAAATATTAACATATAAGGGGCTAAAACTGTAGAACTACAGACTGAAAAGAGAGTGGACACTGGTAATGTGAAAGATCATAGAGCAAATAAGGGATAGAGAGTGACATAAAAGGATGGGGAACACAATGATGGGGAATAGGGAGGGGTGAGAAAGGTATGACAAACTGGCCTAGACTGGAACACACCCAGGAGAAATTTGCAACTCTAGCTGATATCAAAGGCAGGTTCTGCCACTGGTGGGGGGATGGTTTGGGTCATGCAGCTGCATACATCGATAAATCACATGAACAGGCAGTGTAGGGTGACAATACAGCTAGGTTCTCACAAGCCATTGCATTTTCCATCAGGTGACTCAGGGTCTGCACCCTAATCAGGTGAGGATCAGATGTGACATAAGGAGACACATGGACACACTTGTCATGCCTAGCTTCCTCCTGCTCTGCTTTAGTCACTGGTTCTACTAATCTAGTGGCTCAGTAATCTACAAAGAGTCATATCCTCTCCTGGAGTTCATGCTGTATATTTGCATGGTCCCTTTCCTGAATGCATTTAACATCTTGTTCAGTCCAGTCCTTGGTAAATGGGCATGCATAAGGTACCTTGTAAATAAATCCTCCTCTGCCAGAAGAGCATATGCTTGAGGACAAGCATAATTCTTAGGATGGATCTTTGCTTCTGTACTCACAAACAAGTTATTTCCACTTTGGCATAACCATTCATTTCTGGCAGCCTCCTTGATACAGTAGCAGTCATCTTTCTGGTCTGTATATATGGTAATGCAAATTTTTTTTAACTTCTCACAAGTCACCTTGAAGACAAGCACCATATTCTTTATTATCAATCAAATACTTTGCACAGCTAGCATAAATGCTTTAAGGTCATTAATTAGTTAGCAACATTCTCTTGTGTCTCCCTGCTGACAATCCCAATTACTGTATCTCAGTACATAACATATGTTAGTCAGAAAGGGATAGAGAAACCATAAGCCTCACAGTGCTTCAGTGGTATAGTTAAAAAGTGATACAATGATGTACCAAGGTAGGGGTTATTGTAGGATTTACCTATGTATAATGAGCTATTATTATTAGTCAGTGCTAACTTAATAAGCTAGGGGGAACATGGAAAAGACAGTATGTTCAGTTTTCATTAATACACTTCCTGCAAAACTCCACCTCCCCCATCCAGTACAGTCATTTTTTAGCCTTTTTAAGTTTCTGCTTGTACCCACCATTTTGTCTGTAACTCTTGAGACTGTCATATCCTTACTGCACGAGACAAACTTTCAGTTATTGTTTTTCTGCTTTTAGTCAAGTGAATATTTTTTTTGGTCCACCTCTGCCTGTCACCACTGTGCAAACATACCTAATGTTTCATTTCTCCAGGATTATTTTGCTCCTGTCTGACACTGCAACAAGCCTTCCCTGCCATACTTCTGGTAACATTCTGTCACAGGTCTTAGTGATTAGCAGTTATCTCAAATAACAGTATGTTATTTTTATGTTTACTAATGCTTGTTTTCATGCTGTCTGAAACTGATTATTTCACAAGAATTTCTTGTAAATGTATTCATTAGCAAATATTCATAAACTCGCTTGTCAGCAAGTGAAGCAAAACAAAATATGTTGCCCTTGTATCAGTCTTGTAGGTTGAAAACCCTGTGGAACACTCAGCAACAGTAACTACCATGAGACTGTGAGCCATGCAAGAGGCACGATGCTGTGGTTAGTAACATTAATGGATTAGTCACTTGGGCAGTGCATGATGGGAAATGTTGTCCGCTCCACTAATGAGACTTATAACTAGTATTGGACAAGACTACAGTAGGAAAATGTCTTGGACTTCCCTATGGTGTCTCTCAGGCAGATATTTGGGTCATGTAAGGTGTGCACTAATCCAGGCTGATCATTCTGTCCTTCCTTGTTCCTTATACCAAATTCTCCTCTTCCCTCACTAAATTCTAACATTGAATCTATACCATACTCACACTGTACTCTATTATTCTCCCTATATAAGACAGGGGTCCAGGAAAGTAATTAGTGTGGGAAGAAATAGCCAGGGAATTATTATGGATAAGCTTGTATAAGCCCTAGGGCCGATAGCCTAGTACCAACCTATAAACCTATAAGAATACAATGTCAGGTCATTACAGCCAACATCACAGAGTGCTTCGCTTTGATTAAACAGTAGATGTGTGCTCATATATGCTGATAGGCATTGCTAATGCAACTCAACAGCACTACCCTGATTCATAGTCCCCTTACTCCAAAGTGCAATACATATATATATCAGTAAAATGGGTATAGGGGATTACAGCCTCCCACATCAGAGGTTTGCCACCACTGCAATAATGCTTTAATGATACGGTAGCACATTCCTCCTTGGCAGCATAACTGTAATATGTACAGTTACAATTTGTGATACAGTTTTACATTTATTTAAAAGCATTTCTTGCAGATTGTGGCCTTAACCCACTGAGCTATTTTATTATATTTTATATAAAATAATGATTTCACTTTTATTTGTGTTTATGTGGCAGCCTCCAAAAACTGCATGTGACAAACTTGCACCACATTTATCATTCATTATGAAAATGTCAGTTTTTGCCAATCAGTTGTGGAAAGTGCAAGCTGTTTTCTTGCCGAGGCAGCATGTAGCAATGTATATTTTATTGGTCCTTATTAACTAAGGAAAGTATTTAAGGAAGCACTATTGTTAAAATAGCAGCTGCCATGGAAATATCATGCCATTGCATAGCAGAACAGCGAATCCTAATACCGCTTTCAGTTTCTAGTGTCATTAATTACTCCCAGAGTGGGTATATAGATACAATAAAATTAAAAGAACCAGCAGTAAAAGATCACTCTGTTGAATATATAGCCCAATAAATGTAGGGTTAGTAAATATGAGACTTTTCCAGCCCATTTGTGTGCTAATGTTTATATAAAAAGAAAACACTGGCTACCCCTTCCATTTATTTGCAGTCTGTAGTTTTGAAATGTAGGTATCCTAGATTTCTGCAGTTGCTGTAAGGTAACTCAGGATAGAACAATTTTTTATATAACAACCTGTGACATAAAGGGTCAGTGGTCATCTCCATTACACACTGGTTCAGTTACTGGGAAGGGAGATGGCCCTCTGTATGAACTCTCTCCCATGATGAGACAAAAATTGGGTATTGATTAATCTGCAGGGACTAGTATATTGCTATTCTGTTATGGATTTGTTTCTGAATATGGTGAGGATCCCGTTTAAATTTAGGACTAAGCCACAACAGTTTGTGGTTTGTACATGTGCAGTTTTACACTTACTATTTGTTAGGCTCTGTTTACATGTTTAATAAAGTAAACTGATGTTTACATGTTTAATAAAGTAAGCTGATGACACCAAAGGGGAACATAAGACATACTTTCACTTTCCCACATTTCAGTAATGGTTAATATGTACCTGACATAAATAACAGACCTTTTCAAACTGCATCAAAAGTCTCATATGTCCATATTTAATTTCCTGCATATCTATTTATGTATGTATGGATGTGCTTGGGTTTCACATTTACACAGGCATCAGTGAGACATGAATGGAACTAACATTTGACAATGATGTGCCCTTTACACTGTGTATGACAACACCTTAAAATATTAAGTGGGTCCAACCAGCATAAATCAAGTCCAAAAGACTGTGAAAGTCAAATTGTATTAATGCTGTAATACTTTAGGTTAACAAAGCAATATATACACACACACACACACATATATATATATATATATATATATATATATATATATATAAATTGTTATTTTCTAGTTAGTTTAGTGACTCTTACACTGCTGGACGCATTTTGTACGGAACCACCCTGCAAAATGGGCATTCCCCTGTAAACCTTGTAGTTGTGGTAACAGTCACTATATGACTGCGAGGAATTAGAGCATCTTATCTACCTCTATCCAACTACAGGTTGTGCGTGTTTTCTGCTAGCAATCTTCCACTACGCTAGAAAAATTTTTAACCTGGGAGACTCCAAGGCACTAGTTGCGTGTCTGAACTGAATCGCCCTAAAGATTCCAACTCCTTGCGCACCAAGGAACTCCCCGCAACTGTAATGTCAAGTTACTACAAACCTCCTCTGGGAACTTTATGTTGAGTAAAAGCTTTACGGAACTCTAGTTCTTTAAATATTTCACTTCTCCCGGCACTATTAAGGCCACCTATAACAATAGGTTTAGTGCTCTAAATACCTCCCTGTCTACATCTGTTTTATATACTTCCTTGCTAACACCGGTGCATCATCAGGGGTGGAATAGCACTGTTACTTATACATCGTTAGTGGGCACACCAACTCATAGCCTCCTTTTCTTTAAATTAAATAACAGTGTGACACATACAATATGGCTTTAGAGCCTGCCATGTCCTAGGGATGATGTTAGCATAGATCTGAGTTTGGCGGAAACAGCTTTAACCCCCTTTGTTGATGATCTAAATTCCTCCGAGGCATATACTGAAGTGGAGAAAGGCTTGCAACATCTCAGACTTGTGTGAGCAGTAATACAGGTAGTTGTCTCTAACTACTAGATATTAACCTTTTGACTCTATATGTCTGAATAAGTTGACTATCTTATAAGCTATTGTTAATTATGCTTTAATGGACCTGCAATGCTACTGCCTATTCCTGTTTCTTTTATGGTTGCTAATGATGAACTAGCTTGAATGTAATATCTCAAAGTTATTCATGTTGCAAACAGCCTCAGTGTCCTATAGCTCACTGTTTTAGACTATTTAATAACCTAGTAGAACAAAGTTGTACTTTGTAAAAGCTCTCCTAGTTAGACTATGTTAAGCTACTTAGAACTCTACCTTACTTTTTGGTTAAACTGTGCCTTGTGACTGTGTAATGGTGCCTCTAGTATCGGATATTGTATTCTGTGTTGCTATATGTCTGAAATTGCAGTAATGAATGCCTATAAGCGTGTTGGAATGGAAATGCTGTGTTACTACCCAAGTCTATGCAAATGACTGTTTCTTACCCTTCATTTATTTATTTTTTCTCATTTCTCCACCATTCCTAAGTTTCAAATCTATCTTGTAACAAGGTTTTGATACCTCTACCTATCTGGTGAAAAGGACCCCTGCAAAATATTCTAAGCATCTCTTCATTTAAAAAGAAACTTGCCTCCCGGTTTAGGAACTCTGCTACCAAGGAGACAAGAAAGTACGTGTTATCTTAACCTAGCGGTAAAGCTGAACACTGGCTTAAGAACTTGTGTATCCATTGAGGCGCACTACCTAGCCAGGATACCCAGCAGCCATTCCCCCTCTCTACCCCTTAATATTTATATTTTCTCCTCTCCCTGGGCTATCTCCCGTAATTGTTCACGGAACCTTGTAATACTTTTGGTTGCTATACAATTTGTGTCCACTAGGTGGCACCCTGAACTAGGCTATTTCTTTTGTACATCTAACCTTTCTCCGCAGAATTGAACCTAATTAAAGATCAGATCCTAATCTAACAAAGAAAGAAGAAACTTTTTTCCTGTCCTTTCTTTACCACTCTATCTGCTACTTTCCACTTTAATTGCACTCAGCTACCCCTCACCATCACAAACACTGTATCCTTCCCTCCTTACTTACCTGTACCAACTGAAAGTACCTCAGTAGTCCGTGCTTACAGATTGTTTCTGCTGACATTTCGTCAGTTACATGTCTTAACCCGCTCCGTTCGCCATTCGGGCTCACTTCACTCCCCTACAATACCCCCAATTCCCACCCACCCCCAGTGCAGCTAGCTTTATACTTCTTTTTTTTTTTAAAACAGGTTTATTGTTTTTAACATACAAAATAAATATCATAACAATTTTATACAAGTAATTCAAATAGAAATGGTTATAACATTCAATAAAATAACCAAAGTATTTACAAAGACATCCACTACAATCAAATCAATTAATTAAACTAGAATACCATGCTATTGTAGCTAAGATTTTTTTAACAGATTTTGTAAAGTATCTCATATAATATAGTAAGATGTTTTTCTAGTAGTTCTTGATTTTATTGTCATCAATTCCATATGGCACACTACAGTCATAACATTTTTAAATTCATTAAACAAAGGAGGAGTGTCTGAAATCCAATTTCTGGTTATTATTTTTCTAGCCACTGCTAGAATAGACCATAACAAGGGAAGCTTAATCTTTTTAACACTTTGAGGAACAGGAGTGTTGAATAATATAAGTGATTTAGAAATAATGAAATTATCTGTAAAAAGAGCCTGCAAAAAATCATTGATTGACTTCCAATATTCTTTCAATTTTATACAGTCATAAAACATATGTGCCCAATCAGCATTAATTTCTACATTACATCTTTTACATAGATTGTCTTTATTATTTATTTTATTCATCGTCAAAGATGTATAAAAGGATCTATGTAAAAATTTCCAAGTAAAAAGTCTCCAAATAATGGAAGAAGTAGTTTTATAAGCAGATTCCAATATATATTGTTTATCTTGTTGATTTGGTGATTCACCATTAATGGAAGTGAAATAATTCCAATAGGTATCTACACTATAATAAGTTTCTTCTCTGATAATTTTATGTATGTATGAAAGCTTACTTTTATCAGAAACTTTATGTTGCAAATTTAATATCAAGTAATCAATCAGTATTGGAATAGATTCTTTAACTGTTATGGACATTAAATCAATTTTATTAATAAGATGTTGTCTAAAGGTCTGAACTTCTAACCAACAAGATTCTCTCAGATCAAATTCTTGTTTTAAGTAGTCTAAATTTTTAACTTTATTATCAGATAGCAACTGATACCAGTACTTTAAATCATTTTCTGTGACTAAAAGAGTTCTTTCTGAAGTGGATGACAAAAGCATACCTTGTGTATACATTATAGGGAATAGAATAAAATTCCATTCCTTATACTTAGGATGCATGAATATAAAATTACAATAACTAATAATAATGTTTAATGGATAACTAACTATATATTTTGGTGTAATAGGTGAAGTACAAAATTCTTTTAGTAACCATAACATGGAGTTATTTACAATGATATTTTTATGTGTTAAAGAGATTTTCATGAAGTGAATACTAATTAGTTCCCAGTAATCTTTCCATTTTGCAACATATGACTGATCTATTAACAAAGTAATAACTTTTATAATAGAAGAGATAGTATATAAGTTAAAGTCTGGAAAAGAAATGCCCCCTTGAGACCAACTATTAGTATGTTTCTTTAATGCAATCCTAGGTCTATTAGGTGCCCATAAGAAATTTAACATTAGTGTACTCAATTTCTTGATAATTATTTTTGTAGGTGGGAGTATGATTGATTGTATTAAGTATAATATCTTGGGGAATATTATCATTTTGATAATTGTAAGTCTCTCTTCCATAGTAAAAAACATATTATTCCAGCTATTGAAAAGATTTTGTATATTAAGAAGACAGGTACTATAATTATTATGTATAATAGATTTGATATCCTTAGTTAATATTATACCTAAGTATGTTATCTGACCTGAATTGGGTATATATTTACTAAAATCACTAATAAGGACATTTTTTCGTGTATATATAGGTAATATTTTAGTTTTTTCTTCATTGAATATTAAACCAGAAATATTTTTAAAATTCATCATTTTATCAAATAGGGACTGCATAGAAGAATTAGATCCTGCTGATGTAATTAGAACATCATCTGCAAAAAGTTTAATTTTAGATGTTGTATTTTCATCTATATCAAATCCTTCTATATCAGTACTGTTTCTGATCAGATTAGCCCAAGGCTCCATTATTAAAGTAAATAATAATGGAGAGAGCGGACACCCTTGTTTTGTACCTTTTAAAATGGGTATTTTTTGTGAGACATATGTTCCTATCTTAATGTAAGCCAGTGCTCCTTTATATAAATGTTCAATTAGATTTACATATGCATCTGAAATGTTTGTGCACTTCAGTAAGATAAACAAGTAGTCCCAACTTACTGAATCAAATGCTGAACTTATGTCGAGACTAATAAGTGTTAAATCTTTCTTTTTCCTATTTGCAAAATCAATTAATGTTAGAGTTCTCCTTATATTATCAAAAGTATTTCTATTTATAATGACGCCCATCTGATCTATATCTATAATGCCTGGGATGATTGCCTTCAATCTATCAGCAAAAATACTCATAAACATTTTATAATCAACATTAAGTAATGAAAAAGGTCTATATGAAGTGCATCTAGTTGGATCTTTATTGGGTTTTAAAATTGGCGAAATAAATGTGTATTGCCAAGATGGGGGAGTTATTAACTCATTTTGGGCCAAAATAAAAACCTTATGTATTAATGAGTATGCACTTTTAGGAAGAATTTTATATATCTCTGGTATAATACCATCATTACCTGGTGCTTTGTTTGATTTAAGCTTATTTATTTGTGTAACAACCTCTGTATATGAAATATTTTTATCCAATAGTTTAGTCTGTTGTTTATTAAGTTTTTTATTCATGTTTGTAGTTATAAATTTCTTTATTTTATCTTTAGGTTCCATGTTAATGTTATTATGATTAATTTTGTGAAAGTGATTTCTAAATTCATCTAATATTTCTGGTAGACTAGAAACATTCTTCTTTTTCCTTAGAGAAAAAATTTCTTTGATATGATTTTGCTTATTCAACCTTTTTGTTTTATTTTTAAGTCTATGTAAGTATTTGGGACTTATTGAGTAAGACAAAAACTTGTATTTCTCTAAAGTTATTTTAACTTTATGAGTTAAAATTTCTTTGTATTTCTCATTTAGTTTGTTTATTTCTTCAATGACTTTTTGTCCATAATATTTTCATTATTATGCTTCTAAGAGTCTAATTTACTTTGAATATCTAATAATTCCTTATCCCAAGATTTCCTTTTATTATTATACCATCTGATACTTTGTCCATATAGATATGATTTTAAAGCATCACAAACATAAACAATGGAGACTTCAGGAGTATTATTTATGTCTAAAAATGTTGCACTTCTGAAAGTATATAATCTTTATAGTCTTTTAGTTTAGTTAAGTATGCTGGTATCCTTTTGATCTGAACATTGTAAGTACTTTTTATCATGAACTCAAAGACAATTGAATTATGATCTGATATAGGACATGAAATGATTTTAGAATTAATTAATTCTGTTACCATCTGGTTAGAAATAAAGACTCTATCTATTTTTGAATAAGTTTTATATCTGTTAGAAAAAAGGTGTATGGTAATGATTTTGAGTCTATCTGATTATTAATATCATTCAGATGATATGAATTAACAAAATCCTTTAAATGTTTTGCATTAGATGTAATTTTCCTTTTTCCTATAGTAGTAGTATCTTTTTCATGTAGGATACAATTAAAGTCACCTGCTAAAATAATATCTCCTATAGAAAATGATATGATCTTATTAAGATGGTATTTCACTGTATTAATACCAATTCCTGGTATCCAATATACATTGATTAATGTATATGTCTTTCCATTAATTTGTATTGTAACCATACAAAACATTCCTTTATCATCTTCATAAGTCTTGATAGTTTTAGGTATTGGCATACTTTTATTCCATAAAATAGCCACTCCTCTTTTTTTCTGAGTGTGCTCTGAACTAACTAATATTTGTATATTTATTAGTGGCTAATTTATCAATATCTTTTTTCAGGAGATGTGTTTCTTGAAGGAATACTAAGTTGGCCTTATGTAAATTAATGTATCTCATTAAGCTTGCCCTTTTACATGGATTATTCAGTCCATTAATGTTTAAAGAAATTCCTTTTAGAGAAGCCATTTGACATTATTTAAACATATAAAACTTATAATCAGAATAACAATTAACAAAATAAGTAATGTTATACCTCCTCCTTTAGATGTACCTTTAAATATAGCTGTATTTATTGAAACTCTTATGGGATTTTGTATAAACTTCATTTTTGCTTGTAGTGACAATAAGTTTATAAAATGTATTGTGGATGTCAGAACTATATACAAACAATAGTAAACAGAAGAAAATAATATAAGGATAAAACCTTGCACCCAGCCTGGAGTTGAAAACTCCAACTTTGAGTAGCACATACCACTCAAGTTAACCCCCTACCCTAAGCAGCAGTACCTCAGCTGCCACCTTATCAATTTAATACTGGTTATTATTAACTAAAGTTAACCTCTTTCAATTAGATTATCTAGTAAGACAAAGCTAAACATTTGATAAATCAGCATCATATAAACAAATAGGAACTTTTAGAAACAATTCATACTACTATGTACATCTATTTAGTATAATACATTTATAATCAAGTAGCATTCAAATAAACTTGATATTGGGAACCGAGAAGAGAGAGAGAGAGAGAAAAAAAGGGGGGGCATATCTACATATTAATTTATTTAAAGTTTGTAAAAATAAGTTCTTATGTTCATTTAGAGTCAATAACTTAGGCTATTATGGTTCAGACATTACATATATTAGGATATTCCTATTTTCTGTCATATAAATGCAGTTAACAGCTTCTAAAAGACTTTAAATTACTTGCATCAAAGCTTTTTTCTCATACTTATTATTGCCAGTTAAATAAAATATTTATGTTCATAAATATGGTTACAAATCATACTGCATAGCTATGTAAATTCCCAGATATACTTAAATCATTGTGAAGAAAGCCATCTGTATTTTATATATCTGAACTGCTGCTTTAAAATATGTCACATGACAACTTCTTCTAAGATAAAATCATGATATTTATGCTTGTCAGTTAGGTAAGTCAAATGAATTGCAGTATTATATATGTTTAAATCATAAGTATTTACACACATTAATATGTTGCAGTCATGTAAGCTTTCAAAAACATATGTATATATGTTTTACTTTCTATGCCTTCTAAAATATCACACTAGCTTACTATGGCATACTGAATCATTTAAAATCATTATAACTTTCATATTTTATAAATTATAACATAAATAAGTAGTTATAAAAAATAACTCGCATTTAAATGTTATAGAGTTCATTTTTCATCGCAGAGTCGCATTTGCAGCAGTTCTACTTCCTGGTAGAGTGTTCTTCTTGAATCTGCGATGTGTCAGTGTGAATTCAGGGGTCAAAGTTCAAAATGACTGCATTCAGCTTCTTTGCGTGTATTCTGAGTGTTGAAGCTTTTAAAACAACTTGAGGACACTATTCACGAGGTAACCCACATCCCAAATTGTCTCCCTTAACATTCTGGCGGGAATTTTAATAAATGCAAGTGACTGACATTCATTTAGCAATACAAATGAAACTAAACAGAAAAAAACCTTCGCGAAGTATTTTACAAGTTATTACAGTCTCTATGACAGTGAAACTAAGCCCACAGTTATTAATATATAATACAACTAATTCTTTATGCCCCAATTCAATTTTTTATACAGATATCATTTTATACATGTATCAGTATTATCTAAAGCATATAAATGTACTTATATGAAAGAAAAAGAGAGAGAGAGAAAAGAAAAGAAAGAGAGTAGAAAATAAAAAGAGAGTGTGAGAAGAAAGAGAAAAGATAAAAAAGGAAGCTATAAAAAGTATCTACAGTGAAATATTACTTGCTGTTTATATTAATAAAGATAGATATGAAACATATTATTTACTACTATTTTAGTTCTAATTATTAGTAATTAAATCATGACAGATTATTTGTAAACATGTATAAGCAATAGAATCATGGCAAAATAATTAGCAACAGTATTTAAACAGCATATATACTTTTTTAAAAAAAATTAATAAGTTATTATTCCACTTATCATATTTTCATCATACTTCTCTCTCTGCCCTCCCCCACCCCTTACTGAATGCATAGTCTAAAAAGAATGTCATTATTTAAAACATGAAGAGAGAAATAAAAAATTTATCCAATTACTAACCTTGGGTCTCTTTATCACAAAGAGAAACAAGTTGATTGATAGCTTGTTATTTGTTCCTCAGATATTTTGACTATTTATGAAACAAAAACAGTTCTTTGTACACAGAAAATAACTTTGATTAAATCTTTTTTAGAATATTTGTGGCTTTCTGGAGATGCAGTAACTGTATTTGAAGAGACTAATAATGAAGAAAAAGAGAGAGAGAAAAAAAAGAAAAAACATAGAACATGTCATTTGTTTTTTAGTCTCTTTTTCTTCTCTGAAGTCTTCCACGAAGCCTCTGTTGCCAACCTCTTTAATGAAGGACTAGCCCATTCCATTTCCTCTATTTTATCCAAAATCTTATTTTTTTTTTGATAAACAGCAATGCAGAGTCTAAGTCTTCAAAAATTCTAGAGCCATCAGGTAGAAAGATTTTTAGTTTGGCAGGAAACAGAAGGTAGGTTTTAAACTGTGCTTTCTTAAGCTCTCTTATTAATGGCAGGAAAACTTTTCTTTTAGTTATTACCAAGGAAGAATAGTCATTGTCAAAACGCACAGGTGCCTCATTAATTTTAACAGGTGCTTTAGCCCATGCAGATTTAAGTACCATCTCCTTGTCATAGGATGATAGAAATCTAACTATAACTGATCTAGGATACTTTTTGTTAGAGTTAAAGTTAGATATGGATCTATGGGCTCTTTCAATACCAAAAGAAAATGCTTCTGGCAAGTCTAAAGTTTTGGGAAGCCAAGTATTTAAAAAAGAAGTAATATTGTTACCTTCTATATTTTCTGGCAGTCCAAAAATCCTAATATTATTGCGCCTAGATCTATTTTCCAGGTCATCAAGTTTAGTTTGTAGATGTGTGTTCTGCTTCAGCAAAAACTCAATGTTAATTTCTTCTTCCTGGATTCTATTCTCCATGTCATTAACAGTCTCTTCTATGCCTGTAATCTGAGTCTTCTGTTGTTGCAAGTCTAGATGTAACAAATCTATTTGTTTTGTAGTTTTTTCTATGAAGTTATCAATTTTAGTATCCAGTTTATCCATTTTGGTAGTAAGTTGCTGAATTGTAGATATCAGAGACTGAAGTTCTTTCTTAATGCTGGAATCCTGAGAATTTGTCTTACTGGAACTCATTTCAAACAGAGGAGCTGACAGAAAAAATTCCAAAGTGTTTTTTGACAGGAATATTATTGAAATTTTCTTTCTTTTTTAGATATTATTCAAGAAAGTGATATTCCAAACGTATTTAGAAAGAAAATTATTTCATAAATTAATTTTTAAAGTAATTATTTCCTGTCAGTGCTGTGAGATTGGTGGAGCTGAAGAAATCTGCTGCTATCCTGTGTTCATCCTTGGCCACGCCCCCTAGCTTTATACTTCTGATACCACACCCCCTCCCCTAATCAACGTATCACTTACCTCTGCCAATTAACTACCCATCCCCACCTACTACTACTTCCTTTAACAACTTTACAGCTTTTATATCCTCTCCCTACCCTCTGCACTCTAATCATCCTTTTTGATAACTTTGTACAGCTTTCTCTCCTACAGCCACCTCTATTTTATCTCATAGTATACTCTTCTCTCAATCTTTACTCTTCCTGTAATCCTACTCTTCCTAATGGCCTCAATACTGAAGACTACATACTCAAATCTGCTACTCTTAACTTCTCTCCTAGCTTCTCTTACTATACCCTATACTCTAAACATTTATGAACATTATTCACTTAGTGAACTTTACCACCCCCAACAACAAACTCAATCTGCTTCTCACATTAACACCCCCAACCACATAAATATAACCTCCACTTCTATCTATATACTACCAAAATATCATAGATCCAACCATGTTAGTTACTTCCAAAACAAGAAAACTTTAAATAACTATTACAAAATTCTAAAGATTATACAAGCACCTCAACAACACCCCCTATTAGATGGCGACATTCATCCAAACCCTGGCCCCAATAACAAAATTACCAGTGACCCACTCAATCCTACTTCTCATGCTACAACTATCCCAAAAAGACCCTCTGGATAGCCCACCTCAATATTCGTAGCATTAACAATAAAATTTCCCATCATCATGCACTCCTAGAAGTGCACTCATTTGATATCCTCTGTATTACAGAAACTTGGCTAAAGCCCTCAACTCATGACCATGAAATTATCCCTCCTGGATACAACATCCTGAGATGTGACTGCAAAGCCTAAAGGGGTGGGGGTGTAGCCATTCTCTATAAAACAGAACTTCAGGTCACATCCTCCAATGTGCTCCTACCCTTAGATACTAATGCAGAAACCCTTACTGCCAAACTTCAAATTAACAACTGTAAATCTATTTACTTAATTTGCTCCTATCTTCCCCCTGGAAATAATATCAATATTCTTGAAAACATCCTTAGTTGCCTCTCTACTCACCTACCTCAGGAAACCATAGTGCTAGGTGACTTTAATATAGACTGGGCCACCTGTAACTCCCTTAATTATATTGCCCACATAAATCTATACAACTTTTCCCAAATAATAACTACCCCTACTAGAATTCACAAACCAGGCAGTAAGGAAACCATCCTAGATTGGATCCTTATCAACAGCCATCCTGACAAATATAAACCAGGTACCCTTCCAGATGACATTAGTGACCATGCTCTAACCTACATAATTAAACAAAAAACCCATAGCCCCAACTCAAATAACTTCAAAACCTCATGCTCTAAAAAACGCTTTTATCCAGAGAGCTTCCAGAATGAACTTAAGGCATGTGACTGGTCACCACTACACCATCTTCAACTTGATGAAGCGGTGACCTACTTTAATACAAAATTTCTACAAATCCTAGAATACCATGCCCCCTCTTGCTCTACCTGTATAAGAACCAAAACTGCACCTTGGCTCACTAAAAAAAACAGGCAAAACATCCTTCTACGTAATAAAATCTGGGCCAAATGGAGATCCTCCAAAAACCCATCAGACCACCTTTACTTTAAACAGCTAAGAAATGCCACCAAAAAAGAAATTCTGCTAGATAAAAAAAAAACTATTACCTTCACCTCCAACAAACCCACCAGCAAAAACCACAAATGTTCTGGTCAGGCATTAACAAACTACTTCAGCCAGGGCAATCTAAAACTCGTGGCCCCATCAGGTATCTCCCATAATAACCCTAAGCAAATTGCTGATGCCTTTAACAACTACTTCATTGAAACCATTCATACTCTAGCTAAAACATTACCACCTGTTTGTACTAACCCATTAATCACCACAAACAGCCCAGTTTCCTCCTTTCATATACAACCCGTACCTACATCCCTTGTCTGCACCCTCCTTCAAAAACTCAAACCATGCACCCCTTCAGCTGACTGTCTACCAGCCGAATACCTGCAAATAGCAGCGAAAGCCATTGCCTATCCCATTTCCATCCTTATAAATAGAACAGTTACAGAAAGCACAATCCCTTCCACCTGGAAAGTCTCCCATATCATCCCTCTACATAAGGGTGGTACTTGTACTGAGATTTCTAACTTCTGCCCAATTGCCTTACTCTCTCCAATAGCCAAAATAATGGAAAAATGCATCCAACAACAACTACTTGACCACCTTCTCCATAATAACTTACTTGCCAACTGTCAGCATGGTTTCAGGCCATTTCATAGTACCATCACTGCCCTGCTATCCTTTTCTGACTGTATAAACAAACATCATAACAAAAACTCTCTTTCTTCTGCTCTATTTATTGACCTTTCAAAAGCCTTCAACATGGTTAACCATCACCTACTTATGGATATATTAAAAACCCTATCCCTTGACCCACAGGCATTACTTTTGTTTAAATCCTATCTAGAAAACAGGCAGCAAGCAGTACTCTGGGATAATAATCTATCTATGCACCTCCCTGTTAACATTGGAGTACCTCAAGGCTCTATTTTAGGCCCTCTTCTCTTCTCAGTTTTTATTAATGATTTAAATGCCAAAATTCCACAAGCTACCTGTATACAATATGCAGATGATTCTACTTTAATATGTTCAGCTAAGTCCCTAATCTCTCTCCAGACCCTCACCCAAACAGTATTTAATCTTGTTGAAAACTGGTTAATGCAACATTGCCTCCTTCTTAATCCCAAAAAAACAAAATTATTGCTTTTTGCTCCTACCCAAAAGTCACCACAATTTCACTTCACAGTAACCTCCAACAATGGAACTAGCATAGCTCCAGACACTACAACCCGACTCCTAGGAATTACAATAGACCACAACCTTAGCTATGATGATTATATTAATACTACTATAAAATCTGTCAACAGAAAGCTAGGCTCCCTTTATAGAATCAAACCCTTCCTTACACCAGGAGCTAGAACTACTATTGCCCAGACCCACCTTATCTCTACCTTGTTCTATGCTTCTGCCATTTATACCAATCTATCTAAAAGCAACCTTAGCAAACTTGCAACCAGCTATAACAACATTGCCAGATTTGCCACTGGTACCCCTTTCAGAACCCACCACTGTCTCAACCTCAAACAACTAGGATGGTTAGAACTGCAGAACCACCTACTTTATCAACAATACACCACCACCCAAAAGATCCTTTACCACCCCAAGAATACCCCAATCCTCACTAATCTGATTATCCCATATAAAAATCTGCCAACACTACACTCAGCTAATAAGCTTCTAGTTTCCACTATTAAATCAAACAACCTGCTAGGGGACTCACTATTCACTAACACAGTGGTTAGAACCTGGAACCTGCTTCAAAGAGAACTCACATATCTTTCTTCCACACTGATTTTCAAAAAATACCTTAAAGAATACATTAATGCACACTGGCTATGTCCCTGCTCTAACCCCGACTAATATCTAAATCCCCATCTCACTCTCACTAGACTTTTCTGCTCTGTTGCTCTATTACGTTTACCTGGGTTAACCAGTAACCTTACCTCTAACTAGTATTTAACAATGATTCCTTTCTTAGTACTTTATAAGAGTATTCTTACTCTAAATATGCTATCCTCCACTGTACTAGATATAAATTATAATGTCTGTACATCTGTAAACAAGGCAAAAAAAAAAAAGTATTTTTTAACTTTATATTCTGTTTGTTATTTGCATGTAATATATGATATGTCACTGCCTATGCTTGGAGCTTTTCTCCCTGGGCCTCTACTAAAAATGGACATATATCCAGTTAGACTAGCCCGGTCAACAAATGTAAAATAAAATAAATAAAATAAAACAAAAATAAATATATCGATATACGTTACAATCAGCGACCCAATCATAACCCTCTATGTTTTGCATTCTTCTTATGGTAAATACTATTAGAATTGTTCATGTACTGCTTGGACTGTAGTTCATACATATTTTAGCTAAAATATGAATAATGACAACTTTAGCATATATGGTATACACTGAAGACATGGCCGTAGTTCATCTTTTGTGTCAAAGCATTTAAGTGTGCCAAACTCACAAAGCTGCGTTCACCAACCAGAATGAATACTCATCTTCTTACATGATTTACAGCCTGAAAATGCTATTTCAGCAATTTATCTGCTATTTTAACTCAGTGACTTCGAATGTCACTAGTCAGTGTACCAAATCCCTACAACAGCCAGCAATGTACTCCTTCCCACTGAAGCAAGAGCCTGTCAACTGCAGAACAGTAAACAAGCTGTTATTAAAGGAAGAAACTAGGCATCTCTCTCTCTGTCTCTCTCTCTGTTATTGGGTTACCCTCCAAACTCATTCACCTAGCAGCAATTTGTATTCTCATACCAGTGATATGGGCACTAATCCATTATGCTATATATAGGTCTACTTCAGAATATCAAAACCCCATATAAGCAAATCCCATTTCATCGAGACAACAATACTGAATCTTCATTTAAGAGAAACCTTAAACCAGCAAAAATGTTCACCAGGAAACTAACCACTTGGCCACCAGAACAACATACACACAACAAAATGATTAAAGCACCCCCACACCCCCATAACTATATATACCAACTCCAAGATCTCACTATAGTGGGAAAAGGGCAAATATCTCCAGAGTTGCCAAGAGGTTAGTTTCCTGGTGAACATTTTCGCTAGTTTAAAGTTTCGCGTGAGAATTCTATATTGCCTCTCGATGAAATGGGATTCGCTGACATGGGGTTTCGATGTTCTCAGGTAGACCCATATATATATATATATATATATATATATATATATATATATATATATATACATACATATATATATATATATATATATATATATATATATTATATTATATATATAGAGAGAGATAGATATGTGTATGTATATATATATATATATATATATATATATATATATATATATATATATATATATATGTCTAATGAATATAGACAAAAGACCCAATTTTAACATCAACAAGAAAATGTCGACATCGCAATTGTTGACAAGCTACTACTCATGTGTTGAGCATCAACCTCAGCACATCCAAAAATTAAAATTGAAAAACTAAACAAAAAATTGATTTTTGCAGGAGGACAAGCCCCCTGCACGCCTACATTCCCCTTAGAATTGTATATACTAACATCAAAATAACTCAATATGGGGGAAAAGGCATATTCCCCAACCCAAAATATTGTATAATCTCAGACATCTGTCAATATTCCACTTAGCTCACCAAATTTTGTCAACTAAAATTGCTTTTGACAAAATTAATTGCTTATATACTGAAATCTTACAACACTAAATTTCAACATACTGAACTGTAAAGTGGACGATATAAAACTAGAATAGGTGGGGGGGCTATGCCCCACACACACACCAATGTGGGCACCTGTCCCCCCACCCCCCCTTACCATATATACTAACTCCAAGATCGCACTACAGTGGAGAAAAGGTAAATGACCTATTCTGGTTTCAGTCAAATGAGTTTCAGTCATATGAAGTTTCTATCATCATTGGTTCTTTTGAGATTTCTTTCTTAAAAGCTGTCTCAGGTTTCAACTTTCTGTTACCTAAGAAGCTCAGTTGTGAGTGTTCAGCCATTTTACAGTGAGCTGATCGAAGGAAGGACACTCAGCAAACTCGGAGCTACAATATATAACATTAAGTATCCTGTTTGTTTCTCACCCTCCCTCCCTGTTGGTATAGTGTTTTTATAGTTGGTGGCTTTGCAGTTGCCCGCCCCTAGTGTAAATTTGATATGGGACCCTCCTCCCAGTCTAGTGTCATTACCTCATTCTACCCAGTACAGGGAGAGCATTTGAGAAGGCCAATCAGCTTAGTTTCTTCTACTCCTTTCTCTCTTTCCTTTCTCTCTTTCCAAAAAAAAAAAAATGTATCTGCTTTTACTGTATTTGTGTTTTATCCTACTTTATTTTGCTTTTGCGTCATCTTAAAAGTACTCAATTGTATTTATTACTGCTTGGTGAAACTCATTGTAAGCCTTTTAGTTTAAGCACCTGGGCTTCAGACCAGTTTTACATTAGGAAGGTTTGTGGTCTGCACTGTAGTGGCAGAACAGGTAGCTTACATCCTTCTAAGTAGGGAACTGCTGATTGAGGGCTCAGTGTCTGTTATTCTAAAAGTGTATTAATTCTGGTTTAAGCACTTGGGCTTGAGGCCAGTTATTTTACATTAAGAGGGTTCGTGTTCTGCACTCTTGTGGGAGGAGAGGCTGGACTCTGTCCTTCTGAGCTGGGAATTTCTGGTTAAAGCTTATAGTGCCTGCATATTTGAACTGCTTCTTACTGAAATTGGTACACCTCGTTTTCTGTAGCATAGTAGATCCAGGCCTGCTGAATCTAGCTTTGTTTGTATAACTTGAGCACTAATCCAGGCATTCTTTAAAGTATTCAGTTGTATTTATTACTGCTGGTAGTAACTTGATTAAAGTGCAGCTATCATTTCTAAGTCTTATGGATTAAGCACTTGGGCTTCAGACCAGTTGTTTTACATTAGGAAGGTTTGTGGCCTGCACTGTGGTGACAGGACAGGTAGCTTACATCCTTCTAAGTTGGGAACTGCTGATTGAGAGCTCAGTGTCTGTTATTCTAAAAGTGTATTAGTTCTGGTTTAAGCACTTGGGCTTCAGGCCAGTTATTTTACGTTAAGAAGGATTGCGGTCTGCACTCTTGTGGGAGGAGAGGCTGGACTCTGCCCTTCTGAGCAGGGAATTTCTGGTTAGAGGCTTATAGTGCCTGCATATTCTAACTGTTTCTTACTGAAATTGTTACACCTTGTTTGCTGTAGCATAGACTAGATCCAGGCCTGCTGAATCTAGCTTTATTTGTATGCTTGTTGTTTGTTTATTTCCCTGAAATGCTAATTCCACCTAAACGCGGCCTTTTAGCACTTCTGTGGATCCCTAGTGATATCTGCATTGCTTACTGTACTTATTTCCTTGTTTCACTTGAAAGAAAGTTACTGTCTGTCATTTTTGCATTTAAGTTACCTGTAGCACATTGCATTTAAGTTACCTGGCACTTGCTCACTAAAGCAATTATATAAGTCAGCTCTAAAAAATTAAAAGCACTACACCCTCACAAACTCCCCTTGAGTACCTTGTTCCCCATTGGCCCTTTTTTTCAATTATAAAGGAATTCCCAATACTATTCTAGCATGTCCAAAGGTCAGTTGTCAATCTCCTCTCCGGTCCAGGTGGTGAATCTGAGAATCTTGAGGCAATGTTACAACTGCCTCATGTACACAGACAACCCTCTCCTCGTCCCAACAAATTCCAACACATGTGAGAGATGCAACCATATAGCCAAACTGGAGGCTAAGCTCTCTCAACTCAGTACTGGTGTAACCAGTCAGGAGGAGAAGGAAACCACACTCACTACAATTCCAGTCTCACATAGACCTACCACGACAACAAACCAAACACATAAACACACAAAAACATACTCAGAGGCTCTAAATAAAAATCTGCCTAAGCAGCAGAGACCTCCAAAGCAAACACCCAAGCAACCGCTACCCCAAAACAAAACACGTGCAACACATAGCTCACAAAGCCAGTGTGCCGAACAGTCACAGCCCTTAAGGCTAAACAACACACCTGATACACTTGTAATAGGTGACTCTATCGTCAGGCACACTGATGTCCCGCTCACCAGGCTGAACAAGGAGAAGGTCACGGTGAGCTGCCTGTCGGGCGCTAGGATCCGCCACATAACACAAGTACTCAGGTCACTCCAAGGCAAGTACAAATATGACTCAGTCATTGTCCATGCTGGTGTGAATGACCTGAGACGTGCCTCCCTGGACTACATGAAAAGAGACATAGAGGAGCTCTCTGAGCATGTAGCCCAGGCCAGTATGACCCTGACCTTGAGTAGCATCTTACCCTCACCAAGAATGATGCCACAATATGAAGACAAGATGATCAATTTCAACAATTGGCTTAAGTGTTGGTGTCATTCAAAGGGGATCCAATGCCTGTCAGCCTGGGATGACATGCTCGACACGATGCTTCGCTAGGGACGGCTTGCACCTGTCACCCCTGGGCTTTCGGATATTGGCAAAGGCTCTTGCTACCCCCATAGTGCCTTTTTTTAGGCAAGGCTCAAAAGACAACCCACCTCCATAGGTATCACAAGGGATAAGAAACTAAGAGTAATGCTACTCAACGCCAGAAGTCTAAACCTCAAGATGCACGCACTCGAAACTCTCCTTAGCATGGAGAACATCGATATCTGTGCAGTAACAGAAACCTGGTTCAAGGCTCCCGAGAGCACCCCAGCAATACCAGGTTATACCTCATACCATGCTTTTCGGCCCCAAAACTTGGACCGAACCACAAAAGGAGGGGGAGTATCAATATTCGTCAAAGATACCCACACCTCCAGGTTGGTGGAACAGCATGAAGCATCAGAGACTATCCATAGGTTCATAGGTTCATAGGTTCATACTAGGCTATCTGCCCGAGGGCATTTACAAGCCTAGCCCATCATTTGTTGGCACCCCACCCCTTAGTATGGAATACCTATATACCCATTTTGCTGTGCCTCTGTCGAGCAGTGACACTGAGGTAATCCTGGGGTAATATAATCCCTCCCATCCCATGGTCAAGTCAAATTCTCTGAGGAAGAGCAGGAGGCGCTCTGCCTCACATGTACCGGGTTTTTCCCACAGCATAGGGAGTCTTTTTGTGATGAATCTCATCCCTCCACGCCCTCCCAAATAATAGCCTCGAGGTTTAAGTCTCCGCCTTTGGCTGTCTCTGGATTGATCTAGATTTTTTGTGGTGCAAAGCATTCAATCATGGGTTTGTTTGACTGGCCTTGTATGTTAGGCAAAGGTCTCCTCTGGCAGCAATTTCTGATAGAGATGGAGCTGATAGAGTTTTGTCGGGCAGACACAATTTTTGAGACCCTTTATCCTTTTTGTTTTTGGTTTTGAACTTTTTGTCTCAGCTGCTGCTGCAATATTCTTCAGTACAGGCATTGAATGGGGGGTTTGATGAGTCATCGAGACTGTGAAGAGTGATTGTGAGGGAGATGATAGACCTTGATGATAGGATGTGGCAATGTAGAAGGATAAGGTGGGCAATGCAGAAAGGTCTTCCTACTTATTTTAGCTACATATGTGTCGCAAACCCCAGGTCCTACAAAAACTGTCTCCAGGTCCCTGATAATAACAGTGGTGGCAGGTGTATTGCCACCTATCTGGTAGCTTAGCTAGGGCTTGATGTTTTCTTTTTGAGGGTAGGAACATTTTTGGTTTTTTCTGCTTAGTTATAGGCGTGGCTCTGCCACCTTTTTCTGGATATCTGTGGACCCAGTTATTATTTTAGTATGGTCAGATTTGTTTTCATACTGTTGCAGTCATGCAGTCACATCTGCTGCTTGGTGTGTTTCATAACCCTCCAAACAAGAGTGTGTACTGAAAGTAAGAGCCCAGCACTGAAGAGAAGCCAGGACTGAACCTGTGGGACGACATGGCTTGTGACACTTTGGGTCTGTGGACGCCCCAGCAACTCTCCCCCTCTGGGTTGTGTGGGTTGCAGTTTGGATGTCCATCTTAAATGTATGAGTTGGCGAGTTTTTAAGATGAGTGGGGGTGTATTATCAAGGCCTTAGCCAGACTATCGAAGGCCTTAGCCAGTATGGAAGGCCTTGTGGTTTTCAAAACTTTTTAATCAAAATTAAACCAAGTTTCAAAAAGTGAAAAAGTCAACCAAAGTTGTAAGGTCAATCAAAGTTTGACAAACAAAAAATCATGTCTTCTATTATGAGCCTTACCAGGATCCTCTATTTGGCTTTGTGATTATGATCCTCCACTTCAAGGGCTAATGGGCAGACAGGAATTTGAAGCATTAATTTCCAGGGTCGGTGGAGTACCCAGTAATTTGTGGGACTTAGGATCAGACTCAGGCTTTGAGAGTGGGCACGATCCAGAGGGCTAGGCGGAGCCTCAACAGGATCACTCCAGCCCACACATGATCCTCATTGAGGATGTGAGCACTGTTTTTGGGTACATCAGCTTGGGAGAGGGCAGGGAGCACTTTTTGGAGAGACTTGCTCTGGAGATGCTGGAGGGATTTGGGGAGATTTTGGGGGGGGGGTTATGTTGGCAATGTTTTGGGATCCAAGAATCTTTCCTGGATTAGTTTCAGTTGGTAATGTCAGTATGTTTGTACTGAATCTGTTGTTCAGTCTAGTGAGAGCTAGTTATGATTTTAACTCCGTCTGTTCATTTTTGGTTTCTTTGTCTTTTGATTATTTTAGGGCTTTTAGTTTTTTATTTTTTTCTTTTGATTCTCTTTTTCTTTTGTTTTGATTTTTGTTTTAGAGATTAGCTCTTTTTTTAGTGATTTTTGTTTGCTTGGTCTTTTATTTAAGGGGTTTCTTACCTGGAGTAGTTGCCTCCTTTACTTGTTTTTTTTGTTTTTGTTGTTTGGTATCCAGACTCTCCGCTGCTAGTTGGTACAGTTGGTCTGTTTTTGAGTTTTGGGATTGCCTTATCCATGCAGCTAAGAAGGTCCTGAGTACTGTTTTTAAAGTAAGTGTCAAGAAGCTTTTCAGCCTGTTTTACTGTTTTATTTTTGGGAAGTTGGGGGGGGGTCTAGACTTATTGTTTTAAGTGGGGCTTGGGGAGAGGAGGGGTTTACTACTGTCTTTTATTTGAGTTTGTGGTGGGATGATAGGGGTGAGTGGGTGTTAGTTTTTTGATGTGCAACTAACTGTGGGTAAAACTGCCTTCCAGTTTATAGCCTGCTACAGACCACCCTCCCAAACACAGGAACACCACTTGGCCTTCCTGAGAATACTGGAAAATATGAAGGTCTCTCCAAACACCATTATATTGGGCGACTTCAACTACCCAAACATAGACTGGGAGCATTACTCTAGCTCCAACACCCTAGCCCAAAGGTTCCTAGAATTTATAAACTCAAATGCTATGGAACAACTTGTTACCACTCCACAAGAGGGAAAACATACTGGACCTGATCATCACCAACATGGGGATACTATGCTCCAGACCAGAAGTGTATCCCTCACTGGTAAGATCAGACCATAAACTAATCTCACTGGATATTCACATCCCGACCCCACCCCTGCCCAGAAAACCACAGTGAAAAACTTCTCTAAAGCAAATTTCACACGCCTCAAAACCGAGGCAAAATCCTTCAAAGCCCCGGGCCTGTGGAAAATACGCCCAGACCGCAGAATCCTTTATAAACACATTCTATGAACACCTTCAGGAATGCATGGATCATGCAATCCCAAATAAAACCAAGACCCAATCCTCCAGAGGCAGACGTCCTGTCTGGTGGACCCCAGCCATAAACAAACTATACAATAGAAGGAGGAAGCTACTACATGATAGAGCAAAATCCCAAAAAGGAAGGCATCTCTGATCAGTATTAGCAAAAAACTACGGGCACTCATAAAATCGTCTAAGGCCAGCTTCAAGAGAAAAATTGCACAGGACACTAAGGATAATCACAAGGCTTTCTTTAGTTATGTTAGGAACCTGGGTGGAAATTCCCAGATATGCTCAGAATTAGTCCAAAATGACAAAAACTACAGGAGCCCACAGACATTGCCAACATCCTAGCTGACAGGTTCAGTGCAAACTTCTCCCCCCTCTCCCCACCAAAAGGGCAAATATCTATCCCAACAGAGTGCTGCCCCCCTGACACCTCAGATGCTCAGGTAAGAGCTGCCCTCTCCAAAGCAAAAAACACAGCATCAATGGGACCAGATGGTGTCCCGGGCTGCATCCTACATGAACTCCAAGAAGAGCTAAACCCAAACATAAAACTACTGTTCAATCTTAGCCTTACTACAGAATATGTACCCAAAGAGTGGCGTACAGCAACAGTGGTCCCTCTCCACAAAGGTGGTGCCTCAACGGATCCTGGAAACTATCGCCCCATAAGCCTGACTAGCTTGGTCTGCAAAGCTATGGAAAGGATCATCATGGACCTCATAAATAAAGATATTGGGGACCTACAGACACTGAATCCTACCCAGTTTGGCTTTGTTAAGGGCAGATCCTGCCTCTTAAACCTGGTCGATTTCATTGAAACAGTCACCAAGGCCATTGACGAGGGGAAGGTGGTCCACACAGCCTACCTGGACCTTGCAAAAGCCTTCGATACAATACCCCACTCAGACATTATAGATAAGCTCACCAGCTTAAATATAAACCCCTATGTCACTAGATGGATTGCAAACTGGCTCAAGGACAGAACCCACATGGTTAGAATTGCTGGAGCCATGTCAGACTCCAAACCAGTTACAAGTGTCGTCCCACAAGGCTCAGTCCTGGGACCTCTCTTGTTCGGTATATACTTCTCGGCGGTACAGGCCAACACGGAAAGACTGTGGCTGACCAAGTTCGCAGATGACTGCAAACTGGGCACCATAATCAACTCTCCAGCCAACACAAGCATCCTCCAAAAGGGCCTCATAGAAACAGACAACTGGTGCCAGAGCCATGGCCTCAAGCTAAACGCCAAAAAGTGTATAGTCATCCCCTTTGGCAAAAACAAAGTGCCCACAAATTACCACATAGGTGGTAATCCATTAAGTACAGAAGAAGTCATTAGGGACCTGGGGACCCAAGTTGATAGCAATCTCTCATTTGACAACCACGTGGCCAAAGTGGTTAGAAAAACATTTTAAATAGCCCACCTAATCATGAAGGGATTCACATCTAGATCCAGGGAGGTCATCATACCTCTTTACTCATCCCTCATCAAGCCCATAATTGAGTACAATGCCCCTTTTGGGATGTACCTTACCAGACACCTGCAGCAACTGGAAAGACCCCAAAAGTACCTCACCAAGAGGATCAAAGGGCTCAAACACATGTCATATGCTGCCCGGTTAAAGAAACTCCAGCTCTACTCAGTGGCATACCGCCTGCTCAGAGGCGATCTGTGCCTGACGTATAAAGCCATGTCCAACCCGGAATTAATGTACATGCTGCACCTCAGAAAATCCAAATCCCATCGAGCTACGCGCTCGAGAGACTTGAACCTCAGCACTGAAATAAATAGGACATGCTGGAGGGACAGAGTCATAACCCAGAGGCTCCCTTCACTCTGGAATAAAATCCCAGTCCAGGTTAGGCAGAGTCCCACACTGACTCTCTTCAAGAGGAATCTTGATGAGTGGATGGGAGATCGTAGGTTTACCCCGGCTATCACTTCTGTGTCACTGTTAGACAGAGGCACAGTATGCTAACCTCAAAAAAAGGCATAGCAAAATTAATTTAAAATGGGTGGCGAAAGCCAAACACACTCTGGCTAGGCTTATAAATGCCCTAGGGCAGATAGCCTAGTATGAACCTACGAACCTATGAACCTATGATAGGGATCCATATATATATATATATATATATGTATATATATATGTATGTATATATATATATATATATATATATATATATATATATATATATATATATATATATATATATACACACACACACACACACACACACACACACACATATATATTATATATATATATATATATATATATATATAAGCATATACAAATTATATATATATATATATATATATATATATATATATATATATATGGGTTCACTATGAAATTTTGAAATACTGGAATCCCGAATTTCAGTATTTCGAAATTACATAGTTGAAACCTTCAAATCCCGAAAACCCAGAATCACGAAACTCAAAATCCCAAACCTACACTACACAAAGAGCACACACATAAACATACACACAACTTCCCCCCACAAGCACACAGACAAACCTATACCATATATAAGCAGGGGGGAAAGCCCCCCTGCACCCCCCACCCCACCCTACTTATATATACTAACTTCGAGATCGCACAATCAGACACACAAAAGTAACTCACACCCACACATTTTACAGTCCCTTGCAGACATACATCACAGTCACAACACACACTGACATACACTAAAGCCCCTAACCAATACACTTACACATACATACTTACCCGAACTAACACCTAATCATTCACACACCTCAACACCAGAAGCACTAATTCAAAATCTCCATACTTCAGGATTTTGAATTTCCCGCTTTTGGTGTTTTGGGATTTCAAGGCTTTGGTGTTATAATTTTGAAATACTGAAATTTGGGGTTTCAATATTTCGAAATTATGAACGGAATCCATATATATATATATATATATATATATATATATATATATATATATATATATATATATATCAAAATAAGTATTTTTCTCTTGTTTGACAAGCCCTCTGTACCCCCAGACTCTTGTTACATTAAATATACCAAGTCCAAGATCTTACAGCAATACCTTTCCAAAGGTGTGACATGATTCTATTGTATTATAGCCTGATCTGGCTGATTAGAGTATAATGCCATCTTCAGTAAGCAACTGTTCAAACATTTAACACATCTTGAATGCTTTCTTACTAAGAATATCAAGGATCTAAATCATAAAAACTGTAACAACCATCTAAAAGCCTTGGCCCTTTCTTAGAGTCACTGGCTAATGAGGGTCGATCTCTACCTCATATAAAGAGCCTCAATAAACCCTGTCATGTCAGATCTAATGTACGTTCACATTTCCATTGGTAGCATAAACACCCACTTCAGATATTTAAATCTTTTTGAACATAAGCAGAGCATGTTTGATAGATAAATATGTATGACAGAGAATACCACTTCTTTGGAAGCATCTTCCTTTCCAGATAAAGCATAGTACTTTTCTTACACTATTCAAACATAATCCGGGCAAATGAATGGGTAATAGGAAATTCACCGTTGGTATAGCACCCTTATCCCTCATGGATACATGGTAAATGATACATGGACACATGTAAATGATATGCTAATCTCTGTGTTTTTCATACTTTAAGGGCAAAAAATATATTCAGAATGTACGACTAGGCTTCTAAAAATTCTCACAGTAAATGGCCTACTAAGTTCCTATGAACTAATGAACTTTACAGATGATGCTTATACCCTCACTCACTTACCACCTGTTGGTATAACAGAGCACAACATAAAGCAGTTAACAACTGACAATGCAACTATACCAAAAAGGGTGCATGAAATTTGAAGAATGTGATGCACCATAAAATATGTAGAATCAAACACAAAAAAAACAGCATTACCACAAATCCATACATATAAAAGTAAGGCTTTAATAGAAATAGCTTCAGAAGGGAGGAATAATTTCCTTGTATATCTTAGAAAGCCAATAAAAAGCATGAGGAGAGTGGTCATCAACCAAAAAAGATGAAATTCGCTTACCTACTATACAAGTTAAAAATTCAGACAATTGTTTTTTAAATAATGAGGCATGGTTGAATGGACCATAAGTCAGTCTAATCCAGTGTAATTATAAGATCAGACACCCTATCAAGCTCAAAAATGCTTAGGAATGTTTCACTTCAGATTACCTTCTGCTAAGTGATGGTATAAGAACATAGACTCCTACACAGATGTGTACACCAATAACCACTTAAACATCTGTATATAATTGGCTGTACACGACCAGATTAAAAACAGGTCTTGCCAAAAAAACAAGCCAACGTCGTGGACCCTTAGAATAAAAAGGCTATGCAACAAGAGAAAGAAACTAATGACCAAGAACAAGAGGGAAGGGAACTGGCTCAGCGAGGAAGAAATCCCTCTCTAGCTTAAACAAACAAATCAGAGATCTTGGCAAGTCCTCCAAAGCTAAATATGAAGCAAAAATGGCCCCCCAGTTAAGGATAATCACTAGGCATTTTTTTAACTACATCTAGAATCTAAAAGGGAATACCTACCCATGCACTGAAGTGGTTGTGGATGGCACCTCCCATACTCAACTGGAGGTAATAGCCAACCTGCTGGCTGACAGATTTGAAGCAAATTTCATCCACCCCCAGTCATCCCCCAAAGTATACCAGCCACCATTCCTCAGCCTATTATCTCAAGAGAGCAGGTCATCTCAGTGTTCTCCAAGGCCAAAAACACAGCACAATGGGACCAGACAACATCCCGGTTTGCCTTTTAAATAACTAAAAACTTGATCTAGCAGACCCTCTTGGATTTCTGTTTAACCACAGCCTGTGAATTGGCTATGTTCTGGTGGAATGGAGGACAACAACTGACCCTGGGAATTATAGGCCCATAAGCTTGACTAGCCTCATCTTCAAGGCCATGGAAATAATCATTTTGGACCTTATTAACAAGGACATAGGTAATCTCCAAACTCTGGACCCAACCCAGTTCAGATTTGTTAAAGGTAGATTATGCCTGTTAAACATGAATGACTTCTTCGAGAAAGTCACCAAGGCCTTGGGCAAGGGAAAGACAGTGCATACCACCTATCTTGACATAATCAAGGCATTTGACACAATCCTCCATTCAGGTATTACATAGAAAATCTCCCAGTTGGGAATTCACCCCTACATTACCAGATGGGTAACCAAATGGCTCATTGACAGGACAAATACTGTCAAAGTGGATGACCTCACCACTAGCAAAAGAACAGTCACCAGTAGCATACCACAGGGTTCTTTGCTGGGCCCCTTGCTGTTCGGAATTTATTTCTCAGAAGTCCAGGCAAACTAGGATGGCCTATGGCTGACCAAGTTTGCTGATGATTGCAAATTGGGAACAATCATTGAGTCCTTTAATGATGTTAATATACTGCAGACAGTGTTAATGCTGACAAACAACTGGTGCCAAATTCACAGATTAACACTAAATGCAAAAAATGCATTATTATTCCCTTTAAGAAAGCTGACATCCTGCTAATTATGTTACAGACAGCATCCTTCTAAGGGTAGACATAGTGGTACGTGATCTGGGTAATCAGGTTGCTAGTGATCTGATCTTTGATCACCACATATCCACAGTAGTAAGTAAATCCTTCTATGTGGCACATCTTATAAGTAAAGCACTGCATCTCAATCTAAGGATGTTATAATTCCATCATACTCAGCCCTCATCAGACCAGTAAGTGAGTACAATGCTCCCTTTTGCATGTATCTCACCAGATACTGTTTACAAATGGAGAGATCACAGAGGGTTATCACCAAGAAATAACGGGATACACAAAACAAGTCTTTCGTGGAAAAACTGAAAGTTCTGTCACTGTATTCTCTCTCCGACAGGTTGCTAAGGGTTGACATGTGCCTGACTTACAGGGCAGTCTCTGACCTGGCCCTGATGGAAATGCTACACATTAGTAAATCAAAGTGCAGGAGGGTCACTCGCTCCAGGGATCTTAACCTAGCCTCTGACATGAGCAGATCATGCTAGAGAGATAGATACATGTCGCAAAGACTGCCACTTCTCTGGAACAAGCTTCCAATTCACTTGAAACAGAGCCCCTTCCTTGACCTTCTGCAAATGCAACCTAGAGCAATGGATGGGTGAAGGCAAATTAACTCCAGAGGTGGAACCCATGTCCCTCATGGACAGAGAAAGTCAGTATTAACTACCATAGACCCTTACCTCTGCAAACTTCACTCATCTAACTACCGACAATTGAGGCAACTCAGAATAAATATGCCTACGCTTGTACCGGCTCTAGTGCCATTAGCCTAGTAACCTCCTATGAACCTATGATCTAATGGCATCCTTTGATAAAAACAAGGGATTAGAAAGTTGACTACATGCCTGATTAACATAAATATTTTTGTTCCAAACAACACCCACCCCTCTTTATCGGCCATTGTAACTGCCACATTTTTATTAATTAGCTCAGATAGGGCCTGTCTCTTTAAACAAGTCAGATTATTACCAAAACACTTAAATATGTATTTCCCATTTTCATTTGTAAGCCATTACCAATTGTTCAAAGATTTTGCAATGGGGGTTAAAATAAATGGTGTGTTAATAAGGTACTTGAGGCATCTAAAGTTATGAAACAGTCTGATAGTCTTAAGTATAAGAGTGCTGAAGTAATAACTGAGAACTCTGAGACAGACTATTAATACATTTTGAAACAGAAAAAAAGTTTTCCAGAATATTCTCAATTTAATTCAGTTATTGTAAAGTTCAAACCTTGGATCAAAAACTTTCTCAATATAAAACTGCATTTATATTTAAAAATGTTCCTTATACTCAAGAACCTGGAACCCAGGGTTATTTTCAATGTGGGAATTGAATTTTTTTTTATTCATATTTGTAAAACTAAATATTTTACCTCTGCAAATAACTAAAAAACATATAATATTTGCAAACGTATTCCCTGTTCTTCATATTGGCTCATATATTTGGCTGTATGCCATTGTTGCTCTTTTTATATTGGCCAAACGTCTGTACTTTTAAACAAAGGCTGTTCCTCTGCATCTTAGTGACGTCAGATTTACAAGGGACATAAATACTTTATTTAAACATTCATTGCATCATCCTTCTGCTTCTTTTATTTTTATTGGTATTGACAGGATAATGGGGGGGGGTTTAACCTTGGAACATAGACATAAAATTTTGGATGCTACGGAAAGAAAATAGGTCTAAAAGTTTGTTTATTTCCTTCTCCCTGATTTAAATGAAAAATTGTGATGTTTTGTTTCATACTTATTTTGGCCACCAGATGTCAGCATAAGAATATTTTAAGTATAATGATTAATATTAAATTATTTATTTAAGAATGTATTTATTCTAATTGATAAAAACTGTTTATCATCAATGTTTATTTGTATTTATTTATTTATTTATAATGATTGGTGACTGTTTTATCATATTGATTACTTGATTTGTTATACATGACCTTCTCTTCATGACATTGATAAAGCCGGTGGGTGAAACCCAGGTCTGTTGTGGTTTGTTTTCGAAAGCTATTTCTATTAATGTGTTATTTTTCTATCTATGGATTCATGGTGATGGTGTTTTCTTTTTAATTTTCTTTTGTGTTCAAACCCTACAGATAGATACAGATTTAGATATTGTTGACACATGTACACATTTTTTTTATTTACACACACAAACACAAACACACACAAACACAAATACACATATGCACCCAACAACACATACCACACTTCAGCAGCAAATAATGTGACATATTCCACTGGAACTAGGGGACTGTATAGGTGTTCTGACAGCAGTGCTCATAGGAAGTCATCAGAAAGTCTGAATATGTTTCAGTGGTCTCTTGTCATTGCACAGAACTGAGTTCTTCATGTCATATACAGTTTTGTCCTTCCAGGAACATATGCAGGGTAGCGCTAATGGAAGTTATTTCTCAAACCACCATTTCTAGAGCCACTGATATGATGATTCTACATTATTATGTACATGGTAATTGCCATACTCATACAATGGGCATGTGCTCCAGAACTGTCTATCTTACTGATGCACTGTATGCCCTCACTGCACAGTCACCTGTCAACCTAAATGCAGTCAAAGAAGTCCAGCAGTGAGGCTGTTGCTGATGGGAACTGCTCTCTCAGTTTGGCGAACACTCTTCAAGTAGACAACCTAAGGCTACCAATTATTTGTCTATTAAGTCATGGGATGTATCTATTCCACATGTGCTGGCCAATGCATCAAAATGTATTTGACTCCAGATGTCATGTGCCAGGTTGAAGGTGTAATCCATGAAATGCTTTCTTTGTGTTTCTTTTGGCCATCTATTTGAAGTCAGTAATAATGAGCATTGTGTTCCATATGACCTTCTCATTGCACAGATAGGAAATCATACCCTTTTGGTGACTTAGGTAACATAAATGCCACACTGACATGGCTGCCATAAAGGCTTAGGTCTTCACAACACAGACACAATGTACAGACTTCAAAACTGACATCTGGTTATTGTCTGTGAAGAGTCTGAATGTTCTCCCAGTATCTGTGTGGGGTTCTTCCTACCTCACAAAAAAGAAAATTCCATTTATTTCCACTTCAAGGATGGATGGTTCTGGGTTCAAATTCAACTTTTCCAACTGAAATCAAGGGTATACCAGCAGAGTTCATCCAAAATTGAACAGAGCTGTGGGTAATAGCACTGACTTGAGGTGGGTCCTATTGAAGGAAGAGTTGTGTAAGCCAACCATTTAGGCATTAAGTGTGGTGCACAGTATCCTCTAGACAGGAGAACATAGATTATTGACTGAATGCCGTGTCAGGCCTAGCCACACAGCAGTTTAAAAAAATGATTCTAGATGATTTGGTCATGTTGACTAATTCCACCAAAACAGGACATCAATACTTACTGATGCTAAGTGGGTTGAGGATCTGAACAACTAAAAAAACAAGTAATCTCCGTGGTATCACCGAAGTCTCAAAAAACCCACTAAACAAGTATAGTTCATTGGTTCATAGATAGGTACTAGGCTATCGGCCCTAGGGCCTATACAAGCCTAGCCAAAAAGGTACCCTGACTTTCGCCACCCAAGAAAATTATTTTCCTGTGCCCCTGTCGAGCAGAGCCACAGAGGTAATCCCCAGGGTGAATTTCCTATTTCCCATCCAATCATCAAGATTTTTCTTGAAGAGTGCTAATGAGCTTTGTTTGATATAGACAGGTAGTTTATTCCAGAGTAGGGGAAGTCTCTAGGACAGGAATCTATCCCTCCAGCGTGTTCTGTTTATTGTGGTGTCAAGGTTTAGGTCCCTAGAGCATGTAGCTCGGAGGGATTGGGGTTTCTTTAAGTGGAGCATGTCCAACAGCTGTGGGTTTGACATAGCTTTGTATGCTAGGCAGAGATCACCTCTGAGTAGGCGATATGTGATGGAGTAAAGCTGGAGTTTTTTGAGACGGTCTGCTTAGGCCATCTGTTTGAGGCTGGTAATCCTCTCTGTGAGGTATTTCTGTGGTCTTTCCAGTTGTTGTAGATGTCTTGTGAGGTACATACCAAAAGGGGTGTTGTACTCTATAATGGGTCGAATGAGTGATGAGTAGAGGGAACAATGACCTCTTTTTTCCTGGATGAGAAACCTTTTGTGATGAGGTGTGCCACATAGAAGGATTTCCTGACTACTGTGGTGATGTGATTATCAAAGGAGAGACTACTGTCCACCTGTGTCCCAAGGTCTCTTATCACACTTTCAGTGTAAAGTAGACTACCACCTATGTGGTAGCTCATGGGTGCAGAGTTTTTACCAAAGGGGATGACAATGCACTTTCTGGCATTGAGCTTGATGCCATGGCTTTGACACCAGGCATCTGTCACAGTGAGGCCCTTTTGTAGGATGTCCACATCATTAGGAGTTTCAATTATGGCTCCTAGTTTGCAGTCATCTGCGAACTTCATTAGCCAAAGACCTTCTGTGTTAGCCTGTACTTCAGAAAAGTAGATACCAAACAGGAGAGGACCCAGGACTGAACCCTGTGGTACACCTCTTGTCACTGGTCTGAAGTTGGATTTGGAGTCTGCTACTTTCACAGTGTGGGCTTTGTCAGTGAGCCAGTTGGCAACCCATCTTGTGACAGTGATTTATACCTAGTTTACTGACTTTATCTATAATTCCAGAGTGGGGGGATGGTGTCAAAAGCCTTGGCGACATCTAGATAGGTTGTGTGAACCACCTTACCCTCGTCAATGGCTTTGGTGACTGCTTCAAAGAAGTCTATCAGGTTTAGGAGACATGATCTGCCTTTTGCAAACCCGAACTGGGTGGGGTCCAGAGTTTGGAGATTACCAATGTCTTTGTTTATAAGTTCCATGATGATACATTTCATGGCCTTGCAGACCACGCTCATTAGGCTAATGAGGCGATAGTTCCCAGGGTCCGTGGTGGCTCCCCCTTTGTGGAGTGGGATAACCATCGCTCTGCACCATTCAGTGGGCACAAAGCCTGAGGTGAGGCTATGATTGAACATGGTGCTTAGGTGGGATGCCAGTTCATGGAGAACACAGCCTGGGATACTGTCAGGTCCCATGGATGCTGTGTTCTTGGTTTGGAGAGTGTGTTTTTTACCTGTGCAGCCGTGATTACAGGAACTTTGCAATCTTCAAGTATAGAGATGGGCCTTTTAGGGGGTGGGGGGTGTAAAGTTAGCACTGAGCCTATCTGCCAGGATGCTGGCAATATTAGTTGGTTCTGTATATTTAGTGTAATTGTACTGTAACTCAGAGCAGATCTGAGTGTTGCCATTGAGAGTCTTGACATAGCTATAGAATGCTTTGTGGTCGTCTTTAGAATCAGTGGCAATTTTGTTATCATAACTAGCTTTGGAAGATTTTATGAGGGATCTCAGCTTCTTACTGAGGCTGACCAGGGAGTTCTTCCAGTCATGGGATTTTAATCTTTTTTGCAACAGTTTCTTTCTTCTGTTGTAGAGTTTGTTTATGGCAGGGGACCACCAGACTGGCTACCAGACTGGCTTCCTTTTTTGGAGGATAGCATCTTGGTTCTGTTAGGGATAGCATGGTCCATGCACTCGTGTAAGTGCATATAAAGTGCATTTGTGTAGGATTCAGCAGTCGTACCTCTACTGTCCATCTGCATGGGTGTCATGAAGTTTGCCACTTCTGTCTTAAAAAGTGTGAAGTTGGCTTTGGAGAAATTTTTTACAGTGGTTTCCTTAATGGGGGGTGGGGGCAGGATGTGGATGTGTAGGCTGATTTGCTTGCGATTGGATCTGACCAACAAGGAATTGACCTCTGGTGTGGAACACCAGTCACCCATGTTGGTAATGACCAGGTCTAGGATATTGCTGCCCCTAGTGGGGGTGTGGATAAGTTGATCCAAGGCGTTGGAATTTATGAATTCCAGAAAATGTTGAGGAAAAGAGTTGGTACATGAGTAGTTTTCCCAGTTAATGGTGGGGTAGTTGAAATTGCCCATTATTAGGGTGTTGGGTTGTACCCTAATATTTTCCAGTGTATCAAGAAATGAGGAGTGAGAATCCTGGGGCACGGTTGGGGAACTGTAGCAAGTTACAGTTTGGATTGTGGTCTTGCCCAGAGTTAGTTGCACTTGGATAATCCTGGATGCATTATGCTGAGCAACTAGCCTAGAGGTGTGGATATCCTTAATGAATATGGACACGCCTCCACCTTTAGTGTTTCCGTCCAGGTTAGATGGCCGAAAGGTGTGGTATAAATTATAGCCAGGTAATGCAGGGGTGCTCTCTGGAGCCTTGAACCAGGTCTCTGTCACTGTACAGATGTCAATGTTCTCCATTTTAACTAGTGCCTCAAGTGAATGCATTTTGAGGTTTAGACTTCTAGCATTGAGTAGCATTACCCTCAGTTCTGATGAAGTCAGCCTGTGGTTGCTGACGAAAGCACTTAACTGTTGTGGTTTCCCGAATAAAAGTTTTTGAGTACAGGACTGTTAGCAGTTTTTTTTGATTTCTGTCAAATTTTCTGTTGGTTCTTGGTTTCATGTTTGTCACTATCTCTGGACTGCCAATGGGTTCCTCTGCTCGTTCTTTTACTTTGGGGGACGACCCAATGGAAAATTTGGGACTTCTTAGCTTATACAACAACTCTACACGAAATTCCTCATACTAACAGAGGCAATGTTTCTCTGCAGTTGTCCAGTGAGAATACTCCTCCCCCAGGACAAGGCACTCCTATCCGCAATTCTAATAACATTGTAACTAACACTACTTCGGATGTATCTTTTGAACGTTGGTTTAACAAAGAGATTATTTTCAACTGTATATCCAGAAGCACAAAAGCAATCAAGCGGACAATCGATGAAAAATAATAAAATAAATAAAATTTATTTGGTGAGCGTTTTCGGCTGTGTGAATCCAGCCTTCATCAGACAAATTCAACTACATAATGCAACTTTTTATATAAGGTGTGCTTAAGAAACAATTAATCAATTAAGATGTAAAAACCGCCAAAGCGGCCAGAAGTACTACCTACCATATATAAATTTTCCCTATACATACACTGATATATATCAAATTAATTTATTTTGTTTGTACATAATAGTATACTTCCTATGTGAAATATATATGCCACTATACCTATAATTTAATTTAAAAATACATATAAAAATATTATTGTATGGAAATATTGATGTACAATTAATAATAAATAATAGCTAGAAATTATGCTGAATTCAACAAGCCCATTATCTATTTATACCCTTTAATTTTAAAATACTGGTGACTGAAATGGAATCATTAAGGCCAGGGATTTGGGTGGCATTTAGGTATACTTGCCACCAATATTCCTTAGACTCTAAAATAATTTTCCAGGGACCTTTTCTAGGTGATGGTGCAATTTGTTCCAGTATAATAAACTTGAATTTATGCCCAGGGTGTAGTAATATATGCCTATATAGAGCATTTTTATGCGATTGTCTATTTATGTCATACTTATGCTCATAGATACGTTGCTTTAATTTACGTTCAGTTTTCCCTATATAATAGGCCAAACAACATGAACAAATTGCAGCGTATACTACCCCCGAGGTATTGCAATTGTAGTTACCTTTTATCTTGATCAGAATACCATTAATAATTATTTCCTCAATTTCCAAGATATCTGAACAGTAACTACACATATTACACTTTTTCATTTTACCTATTGTATTATTTACCCCACTGGGTACTGTGTTACACCAATCCTTTAAATTTTTATCTCTTTTGTATACTATAGTTGGTTGTACACCCAATAATGTCGCTAAGTCTGAATCCCTCTTAATGATATTCCAATTTTTCATCACCAGATTTTTAACATGCTCAGAATCTTGTGTGAAAGTCGTAATAAAAACAACATTTCCATTATTAACATGATTTGTGTTATTCCCATTAATGAACTGATCTTGTATATTCAATAATGGCATCTGTTGCTCTGAACCCTGCTGTTCTGATTGCTGCGTGATGAAATTGTTACTATCTCTTAATAGTGGTGTATAAAAAACATTTCTCCTTTTGTTCAAAACTTCATTAAATATGGCTTCAATGAATTGCTTAGGATATCCCCTATTTGAAAACATGCTCATAATAAAGGTGCATTCATCAATAAATTCATCAAGTTGCGAAACCATGCACGCTGCTCGTACCATCTGTCCTTTTATGACTGCCTTTTTTACATGCTGTGGATGATTACTACTGAAATGTAAAAAATTATTTGAATATGTTTTTTTACGAAATATGTTAGCTTTAAATTGATTATGTATTGTGTCTTTAGAAAGTAAAATGTCCAAATATGAAATAGAATCTATCCCTATTTGATGAGTGAACTTCAAAAATTCAGTAGTGACATTGATATATGAAATAAACTGATCAATCTGCTCCAATGGCCCATTCCAAATAAAGAACAGATCGTCCAAAAACCTACTATATAAATTAATATACTGCATGAATTCCGAATTAAATATGAATTTATGCTCCCACATTGCCATGATTACATTGGCATACAATGTACCTATGGGAGAGCCCATTGCAACTCCCTTAATTTGTTTAAAATAATGCCCATCATGGTAAATATAGTTGTTTGTCAATACCAACTCCAACAAATCTGTTAATGCATTCAATTCATCTTGGGGCGTTGGAATAATGTTTACAAAGAAATCAGCGAACCAACTTAATCCTAACTGCTGTGGTATGCAGGTGAATAAATCCTTTACATCCACAGTAATGAAAACAACCTGTTGTACATTATTAATATTTAAATTATTTATCTTTGTGAGAAAATCCCAAGAATCACGACAGATGTAATTTAAGCTTTTTAACTTGCCTTTTAGCTTTAAATCTACATATTTGGCTATAAAATAAGTCTTTGATCCACTAGCATCTACAATTGGACGTAGTGGCGGATCCTGCAGATCCTTATGCAATTTTGGTACGCCAAATATCATAGGTATTATGGGATTTTTCACTTGCATGTATTTATATGCTTCATTTGTTATTTGTTCCTGCCATAACATGTCATCCAATAGATAGTCGATTCTACCATAAGAAATGTTAATTTCATTTACTGAAACTTCTATATATGTATCATCATATAGTATGTTGGTTAACTGCTGGTTGTAATCTATGGCATCCATCATAACCAACCCGCCCCCCTTATCAGACTGCATAATACGAATCTCTCCTGCCATTTTTATTTCATTTAGAACACCACGCTGATATTTAGTGAAATTACTGTGAGCTCCATAAGCATTCTGTTGTAACTGATATCTAAAATCGAGCTCACAAACTTCCTCAAACAACTTAATTCTTGGATGGAGGGGAGGATTAAACATACTCGGTACATGCAAAACATTGCTTGTTATATTAGATGCTTGTTTGAATATTGTTTTTAAATTCATTTTTCTCGTGAATAATTTTAATTCCGTAACTAAGTCTGTTATCCTTGCCCTTCTCCTTGGTACGAATGTTAAACCTTTACTAAAAATATCCGCATGTGCAGTAGTAAGGGCAACCTGACTGTAATTATAAATATGATAGTCACCTGTAGTATTGGAAATTAATTGATATTTATTGTCCTTGAATAAGGAACTATCCGAACTTGCTGCCTCTAATTGTAGTTGATCTTCGAAGTCGTCCTCTGCCTCCTCCAGGTACGCGTATTGCTGACCCTCCGCTTGTATGTTCCCTTGTTTCGAAGACGCTCCAAGCGACGGAGACTGCCATATTCTAAAGGGGAGTGTTGTTGATTGTTGGCGTTTTCTTGATGTTGCGCTTGTACGCCATTGTTTTCCACCTGTGCAGAAGAATTGTTTGTTTCGTCATTGCGCCATTGCCCTCGCGCTGGTTTGGGATAGGCTTGTCCTCTGGAATAGTCCACTCTATCCCTTTCTAATTTACGGGCTTTCCTTTCAGTCACAATCTTGCTGTGATTATCTATATCATTAAATACTTCCAAATATTGGTTTTGGCAAGCTGTGAATGCTGATTGTTGCTTTATTTTAAGATCTAATGCTTGAATTTCGGTGTTTAAATCATCCATTTGTGAAACGTTATGTTTAATTAATACTTGCAGAAGCTCGCACCCCTGCCGATCGAACAATTGTAGCAGTTCTTTGTGTAAGGCAGTATTTTCTTTAAGCCCAGTTGGATATTTCCAGTATCTTAGACCTTTCGGCACTTGATGCCTTTTAATGCATTCATTGAAATAAGTGTTTTCATGCAACAATTTTCGATACTGCCATGCCGTATCGTGAAATTCATCTAACATTGTTTGAAAATCAGTAATATGATCATTATTCCTTACTGCAGTGTTTCCAGATTGATTTAACCAATGCTGCAGTTTCATGCCATTATCTGGAGTGTCATTATTAAACACATTATCCCGATCTTGTTGATGCAACTGACCAGGTGGTATACTGTCCATGCTGTTTGAAGTATCCAATCTGTTGTTCCTAAGATCTGGTAATCTAACAGCATTATTTCCCGACATTTGTTGAATAAGTTGCGTGAGACTCAATACTGATTCATGTAAAGCGTTAAATTCTGTCCTCGTAACCATCATATCCACATCTTGCGTGCTACCAGAAGCCATACTGAAACTAAACCAAGAATCCAACACAAACTAGATAAAAGGTATATCCAGAAGCACAAAAGCAATCAAGCGGACAATCGATGAAAAATAATAAAATAAATAAAATTTATTTGGTGAGCGCTTTCGGCTGTGTGAATCCAGCCTTCATCAGACAAATTCAACTACATAATGCAACTTTTCATATAAGGTGTGCTTAAGAAACAATTAATCAATTAAGATGTAAAAACCGCTTCTGGATATACCTTTTATCTAGTTTGTGTTGGATTCTTCGTTTATTTTTAACTGTGACAACGTTAATGTTGTGCAAAGAGGCACTTTTCAACAGTCTCTCCACTTTTGAAAACAAACTGTCTAAATGCAAGAAGTTACAAGTGGAAAATGCCTACTTTCTTGAGTGTATCAAGAAAAAGGTAGTGCCGAAGGGACTTAGGTATTGGAAATTTCCTACAGGTTTGACTGCGGATTCTCCATTATATTGTGAGTTGGTCACTCTGTTTGATAGGCAAGGTACTGAATTGCTTGAAATTTTGATGAAAAACAGCAACAAAGTTATTGATTTATTACACTCTGAAATTTTTGAGTTGGACAGAGTGTTACATGATGATCTTTTGTTTCAACATTCTGTTTCTGCCTACCAACATGTGTTAAACAAAGTGGACAAGATCATTGCAGATGACAAAAACCGCAAAATAAAAAAACTTGACAGAGATATTAGAGCTTATCAGTCCAGTACAGCCTACCCTAGACCAACGGCCACTCGTATTCAAGATACTTCATATAAACGACTCTCCTGTTGGTAGTGGTCCTGTGAGAGGTGGAGCTGAAGAGCAACCAGATCACAGAGTCCATTTAGGGGAAGAACCATTGAGGAGATCGGAAAGGATACGCAACCAAACACAGCAGGAGAGTTACAGACATCGGCCCTATGTGAACCAGGGTTATCAGCAGAATTATTTTTAACAGAACGCGAGGCGACAACAACCCAGACGGAACTAAATGATTTGGTAACTGGTTTGGATTTTCATACATCTTTTGATGTAAGTACTTGTTCCAATTCTGTGGACGTGTGTTATGAGTCGGGGATGTATGCACCGTGTCCTCTTCTATTGTTTATAACACAGTAGGCGACTTCTCGGTTTACAACTTTTCTAATCAGTCCTTTGACACTGACATAGCTAACCTGTTATGCAAAGGCTTTAACTTTGTACCTGCAAAACATTCTGACATTGTACAATTAATTCTTGACTTGAAACTTTTTGTGCGCAAGATAAATTTAAAAGAAAAAAACAGCCACCAAGGACAAAACCGGTAGTCTTGATCGGTGTAGAAAATAATTTTAATAAAACACTGAAACATAAGCAAAATGACTAAGCGCTTTCACCAGATAACCACACTGGCTTCTTCAGAGTCATTTAGTGTTACAATCACTTCACTTATATAATAAACTATGTGGTTAATTGATTAATTAATCTTTCAAACCAACCAATCTAAAAGTTTATACAACAAAGCTAGTTGCGAATCAATTGCAAATGTCCATTTAAAATCCATTTCTTGTCTCCCCTACAGGAAATAAATAGTTCAAAATACACAAATAAAAAACAGGCAGAAAAAATCTTAGTACAACTTGATCATACGCTAAACCTATACAAAATAACAAAACCTTGATAAATTAATATATAAATAATTTCATTATTACATACACCGATCAAGACTACCGGTTTTGTCCTTGGTGGCTGTTTTTTTCTTTTATTTTTATTACAGTCTTTTCCGTTTGGAATTAATGTTATTTTTGTTGTAAGATAAATTTACATTTGTTGTTTGATTCTGTTTCACACAGTGTTCATGGTAACGCTTTAAGAAAGAAAAGTGTTTTTAACCTGCCCCTTGTCAGTTTTTTGACCATTTTTGAAAGTATGGTTGAATCTGAATTTAGAACCCTTTTGAGTTCAAGGTCCATTTGTGATGACACTGGGTTGAATTTATCCAGCACTGAATATGCTTTACTGAGAAAATTATGCATGGATAAATCACTCAGAGTCATGAAACCGGACAAAGGGGGTGGGTGGAGCAGTGGTCATGACTAGATGTGACTACAACAACAGAATGAACACTTTGCTTTTAGATGATGCTATGTATGAAGAAGTTTCCCTGAATTTGTCAACATTTCACATTATAGGATTGATTTACTTCTTAAAGACCTGTTTGATCAGGGACAAATTGATGTTGAACTTTATGAATTTCTCACAGTTAGATTTCCTAGGGTGCCAAGTATTTTCGGCATACCTAAAATACACAAAGACAGGAACAATTCTCCTATGAGACCAATTGTTCGCGCATCGGGATCTAAAACACATTTTTGGGGTAAATATCTTGATATTATGCTTAAAAATGTTTTGAAAGATGTGGAATACATTTTTATAGATTCCTGGCACTTTTTGACAAACCTTAAAAACTTGCCTTTTAATGAGAATGTTAGTTTTCTAACTGTGGATGTTACCAACTTGTTTAACATCATACCACATTCTTTGGGTTTGGAATGGTTTGAAGAATTCTTGTTTGACTGTAATTTATTTGATAATAACCAGGTTTCTGTTTTGGTAACACTTATGGAAATTATTTTAAAGTTTAACTTCATTTATTTTGATGGACAGTTTTTTGTACAGAAGAGTGGGGTGGCTATGGGGGCCTCATGCACCCCCATTTTTGCAAATATTTGTATGTATATGTGGGAGAAGAAATTTCTCTTGCATTCTTCTTTTTCTAGTTAATGGGCTCAGTATGTACATTATATTGATGATTTATTCTTTGTCTGGAATGGTGATCCAGCAGAAGTATCCTATTTTCTGACCTATATCAACAGTACAACGCAATTTTTAAGATTTACTTCAAAGTATAGTGTAGATGAAATTCACTTTTTGGATGTTACTATAAGAAAGGACTTGACCAATGCTTCCTTTATTAGTGACTTGTTTAGGAAGCCTACATATAGCAACAGTCTATTACATTATCAGAGTAGTCATCCGGAACATGTCAAGAAAGGAGTTGTTAAAGGTCAATTTATTAGAATTTCACGCATGGTTAGCAGCAATGAAGATTTTTACACTCAGAGTAATTGTTTAAAGGGTATGTTTTTGGCTAGAGGATATCCTCTGGAATTAATTGACAACGTTATTAGTGAGGTTTTAAATATGAGACTAGATGGGAAATTGTGCCCGTTACTTTTAGACAATACATATGCAGTGAAAACGACTAAAACAAACACTGCTCTTGGGGAAGTAGATTATGAAGTGTGTTCCTTCTTACAAATTTTTCTTTAGATCACAACGAGATATACAGTATTTTAAAGAAGTATTGGAGAATTTTTTATGGACAATATACCATCTTGAGTAAGGTTGGTGTATACCCTAGGGTTGTTTACAGGAGAGGGGCTACCATCAAAAATTTACTGGAGAGGGAATTTCATCCCATCACAAGTATTGGTGGGTTAGGCACCAGGAAGTGTGGGTTTTATTCACAAGGTTCTTATATTTTGAACACAGACAAGACTACTATTAATCACACAGTTAAGTCCAAGGGTAGATTTGCTTGCAGCACTGTGGGAATTATTTATGCAGCTTTGTGTATCAATTGTAAGGAGTTCTATATCGGTAAAACCAAAAGGCACTTTAAAGATAGGGTATACGAACATCTTAGGGCTATAAGAACCCAGAACAACACTAGTGCTTTATTTAAACACATCAATAGAAACACTGGACATGATTTTAGATTTTGTGTCATTGAAAAAGTCCCATAGAACCTTAGGGGTGGACCATGGGAAGATTATCCTGATTTTAGAGAATTGTTTTGGCATATTAAATTAAACGCTACTACCTTCCCTGGCTTGAACAATGCAACAAATTTAACTAGCCTACTTAAATTGCGAGCATATGAAATTTAAAGTAGTTCAAATTTTTAATATATTAATTTCTTATTTTTTATTATCTATTGTTAATTTTATATCAAGTTATTATTTTTAGGGAATAGAGTTGTTTGTGTTTATATACTATGCTGTTCTTTTATGGTTATGGTATTTTTTACTGCACTTGGCACTTTAAGCATATAGAACTATTTACTTGATTGTTTAATTGAATCAGGTGATGCTTTTATGCTATAAATTAACATGTTTTTTCTTTTAATTCAGTTCTGATGAAGTCAGCCTGTGGTTGCTGATGAAAGGGCTTAACTGTTGTGGTTTCCCGAATAAACGTTTTTGAGTACAGGACTGTCAGCGTTTTTTTGGATTACCCTCAGATTTTGCTGGCTTGTACCTGTTATGGTGGTGAATTTGTCATTTGAACCTTGCCTAAAAAAGGCACTATAGGGGTGGCAAGAGCCTTAGCCAGTATCCAGAATCCCAAGGGCTACAGGTGCAGGCCATCTCTGGCAAAGCATCGTGGTCTGTCGATCATGTCGTCCCACGCAGATAGATACTGGCTCTCCTTAGAATGACACCAGTAGCTTAGCCAATTGTTGAAGTCAATCATTTTGCCCTTGTACTGTGGTATCATTCTGGGTGATGGCAGGATGCTACTCAGGGCTAGGGTCATACCTGCCTGGGCTACAAGATCGAATAGCTCCTCCATGTCTCTTTTCATGTAGTCCAGGGAGGTACGTCTCAGGTCATTCACACCAACATGGGCAATGACAGAGTCATATTTCTACTTGTTGTGGAGTGACCTGAGTGCATGAGTTATGTGGCAGATCCTGGCATCCGACAGGCAGCTGACAGCTTTCTCCTTGTTTAGCTTGGTGAGTGGAATATCAGTGTGCCTGACTACAGAGTCACCTATGACTAGAGTGATGGGTACATTGTTATGCCTTATGGGCTGTGGTTGAGTGGCACACTGAGTTTGTGGGCTATGTGTCATTTGAGTTGTGTTGGGGGATGGAGGTTGCATGTGTTTCTGCTTTGGAGGTCTCTGTTGCTTGAGCATATTTTTATTGACAGCCTCTGTGAATATAGGTGTGTGTTTTGTGTTGCTGTGTGTGTTTTGGTGTTGTAGGTTTTGAGGGATTATGTGATGAGTGTGGTGTGGTGCAAGTGTTTACCTTCTCCTCTTGACTGTCTAGTCCAGTCTTGGATGTAGAGAGCTATGCTTCCAGTTTGGCTATATAAGTGCATCTCTCACAGGTTGCAGTGTTGGGTGGTAGGAGGACAGGGTTGTCTGTGTACATGAGGCAATTGCTGCATTGCCCCAAGATGCTCAGATTCATCAGGTAGACAGAAGAAAACACCAGGAGCTGACCCTTAGACATACATGGATAGGTGCTTATTTATTAAGTAGTAAAAACTGTTTTCCTCTAGACAAGTGAGGAAAGTTGAGTGCTGTAGTAATTTGTAGCTTATTTGGTGCTTACAACGAGTTCTGAACAAGTGCTGAGCTCAAAGAAACTGATTTGAGTGCTAAAACTAAAATACTGGCTAGTTCTAAGGGAAAATTTGAAGAGCAGACTGGCGATGCATAAAGTGTATTTTTTTTTTATATAACGGTAGCAAATGAGCAACTGATTGTGACATTCGAGGTGGTCCTGCCCTACTTAGTAGCTGTCATAATAATATAACCCTTATGTACATTAAAATTTATAATGATGTGGTACCTCTTATTTAACCAGATTATTAAGTAGATTATTAAGTCTGTGATTTTATCCAAGACAATATACTACATGGCTGGAAATATATCAGTCTTAATCCATATGGCAATCAAAATATATATATATATATATATATATATATATATATATATATATATATATATATATACAATTTGCATGTAAAAAATCATATTTGATTTTCATAACCTATTGTTAACAAAGATCGCTTTCGTCCTTTTAGACTTCTTCAGGTCTGTGTACAAGAACCCTAAAAACTATCTATAAAAATATTATTGTATAATTAGTTAGTATTGTTATAACACATCATTTTGAATAAAGTGGAAAAAAGAGAACAAGAAAAAGATAAAAATAATAAGAAAAAATGTATGATGATGGAAAACAAAATATACACTTAAATTAAAACTGATTTAACATGGAATTTATAACCAACTGGTAGAATAAAATAAAATAAAATTAGTCATGTAAACAATGTGGTAATTTTCTAAGTTCCAGTACACTTTTAATTGAACAGTAGTAGTTTAGTCCAGGCTTCCTAAAAGAGTTCAGCTTTAATCGCCACATGAGAATCTGAACAACTCTGACCTTTACCAGTGACCCATGCAACTAGAGGAAGGAATCCATGCACCCTTTTTGGTCAGTAAGTGCCTGCCCGAAAGCACAGCAACCTTATATCAATAAGATGCTGGCTGGCTGGTATCTAGCTGCCTTGCATGGTTTACCTGGGATAGCACTGTTAAGTGAAAGCTGGATGAAAAACTAATAATACTGCCAAAATTCAATAAGAATTGCTACAATGAATATAGTTTCACTAAAAGTGCGCAGCTTGGAAGTGGATGACATCATGGTAAGGACTGGACATCCTCCCTGTCTAGAAGAGAAGATGTAAGCGCAGTGCAACAAAGTCAGTTGGCCTGGGATCCAAACTCTACTACTCAGGAGGGATGACAGACTAAAATGGTGTGGGAATTGTGGAGAGACAGAGCGAGAGAGAGAGTGAGAGAGAAAGATTTCTGAAGACAGTAATGGATGACATTAGAATTAGTAACCAATTCATGGAAATGAGATTCATACTATCAGCCTATACCCCACAGCATGTATGTGATGGTAAGGAAAATAGTGCATTTGGGTAGCAGTCTCTGGACCTGCTAGAAAAAGTGGGACATGATGATTGGTGTTGATAATGTGGGACTTGATTGCTTCACATGGGTGGCCAACATATGGTTCCCCAAGAGAGACAGTCACAGGATCACATACAAGACTGGCCAACATGCAACTCAGGCAGACTTTCTCCAAGTAGGGAAAGGTACAGGGATAGAATCAGAGGTTGCAAAGTCATCCACAGTGAAACTGTCAGGCCCACAACATAATCCACTGGGGCCACAATCAGCTGCAGGCAGTGGTTAGAGAAGGCTCTAAGGTGAACAGTAACTAGGCTGGTGACAGGAGTGAAAGCACATGAATTCATGGAAATACTCTGGGCTCTATCACCTGATGAAGAAGAAGAAATAAGCAGAGTGAAGGCAGAATAGCAGCATCTGAAGGAAGCATGTTTGAAAATTATAGAGCAGATGTGCTGCTGAGCCAGGTATGTAAATAAGGTGCATAAGAAAACTAGTGGTGAAATGCAGAAATCCAGTAAGTTATCAAAGGAAATAAGGAGTACAGGAAGAAATAGGAGGTAGAAACGATAGACCAGTCTCAGAAGAATTACTTGATGGCTAAGAAAGAGGCTAAGAGAGCAATTGCAATGGTAAAAAACAAGATGCAAAGAAACTACCATAGCTTCATAGCTTCAGATTACTGGGCTAATAGCTTAAGAGCCCTTCCAAGCCTAGCTAATATGACCTGATTTTACCCAATATATGGATCCAAGGGACAAGAAGATGGCATGGATTTGTGCCTATGCCTTGAGTATCTTACAGATTGCCCCTATCCAAAAGGGACATAGGCTCTACCCCAGGTGTGAATCTACAATTCCCCATCACTGACCCAAATTGTGTTTGAAGAGGGCAGGGAAGAGCCCTGCTTAATGTGAATAGGAAGCCTGTTCCAAAGAAGGGGGAATCTCTGAGACACATATCTGTCTCTCCAGCATGTTTATTTAAGTCGCTGACTGAGTTTAGATCCCTCGATCAGGTGACGCTCATACTGTTTGACTTGAGGATGTGTAGCAGCTCCATCACGGATGGATTTGTGAATGCCATACAAATCAAGCTTAGGTCACCCCTTAATAGTCTGTCCACACAGGAGATGTTGTTTACACCCTGTATTTTCTTTGTGAGGAACCTCTGAGGTCATTCAAGGTGCTGGAAGTGCCTAGTCAAGTAAATGCCAGATGGCACATTGTACTCGATTATTGGTCTAATGAGGACTGAGTACAGCAGGACTATAATTTTCTTGGATCTGGATGTCATATCTTTACTTAAAAGTTGTACAATAGAAAAGGACTTCCTCATCACTGTAGATACATGGCAGTCAAAGTTCAGGCTACTATATATCACCTCTAAGTCTACTCTTACGGTTGTGCTATTGATGCTGTAATTTGCAGGGGTATTTCACTTCCCAAAGGGTATGATAATTAAATTTTTCACATTTAGTTTTAGGCCATGGTACTGGCACCAATAATTTGTGTGATATAGACCCTCCTGAAGGATAATTACATCAAAGGTGGATTCAATGATTGTGCGCAGCTTGCAGTCATCAGCAAACTTTGTCATCCAGAAGCCCAAATAGCCATAATTACACAGAAGGTCAATGGTAACAGCTTATGCTGCTTCAGTCATATGTGCAGGAAAGCATATGCTTTAGTGAAAATTTGGGAGAGAAAGGAAGAAGTTAAAAGGAAATGACAATGGCACTGACTAGAGGGAGGTGGTGACAACTGATGTGACAACCAAACCTTACGTAGAAAAATGGGAAAAGTGGCAGTGAATGGTGAAGATGATGATTTAACATAAATGCTTCAGCAAGAGGAAGGGACTTCAGGTTGTCACCTGCTTCAACACAGTCATGGACTGAATATAGCTATGGCAGGAAAGTTATCATCCAGAAACAGTATATTTGGTCACTATACATCACTGAGATTATTTTTGTGTTGCAATACAATGATGTTTTCCTCTATTACAGTTATGAGATGCAGGAATGTTCACTTCTGTAATGGAAAACAGCCTGTACTGAAGTGCATCCCTGTGTTTATGTTGCCCAGTTGTGACTGCATGTTTTTCTTCCTTGTCTGGGACCAATTACACCTGTGCTTTATGACAGAATAAGGTAAAATTTCACATTTCACAAAATAAGAATTGCATTCTTTACTAACAGGGTCTGAACTTCATATAAACTCTCTGCTACAGAATTAACTTGTGTACTGATTTTGTGAACAACAAAATGCTTACTAAGCTATACCATTCCATTCTAAAATTTTTCAGGAGCAGGTAATACTCCATCTCCTACTCCAAATCAGACTGCAAAATTAACTCAAGCATCCTTCATCAACACAAAAAGCTTAAAATTAGACCACAACGTGATTGTAGTATTAATAACAACTACAAATATTTAAAGTACTTCACAAAAACAGAATATCCTGACAATGTTACTGTTACTGAAACTTGTTTGAAAGACGCTTGCTATCCTTACCACTGTACTGACAATTTCACTCTTCTCTTAGACAACAGGCCTGCAGTCAGAAGTTGGAGAAAGGGTGGCCCTGCTAGTCAAAACCAAAAGCAAACATTAACACTCAAAAAGTCATCCTCAGCAGTAGAAATAATGATTCTGACTCAAACCATCAAAACTACATCTTGTTTAGGGAAATAAGGCTAATCTTCAGGGTCTATATCAGAACATCGAAGTTTTAAAACTTTGAATCTTCTAATATCGACCCGCGAATGCTAAAAATAGCGAACCTGCAGAACACCAAATTCTTTCCTAGGGAAAGAATTCAGTTGGCCGGTTCTGTGGCTTTGCTATTTTCAGCGCTGTGGTGGAAATTTACGGGTCGGGTTCAGGTAAGTGTGCAATTGTGTATTTGTTAGGATTAGGGCGTGGGTTAGGTGAGTTAGGGTTAGGGCGCAGGTCAGGTGAGTTAGGGTTAGGGCGCAGGTTAGGTGAATTAGGGTTAGGGGCGGGTTAAGTGAGTTAGGGTCAGGGCGCGGGTTAGGTGAGTGTGCAATAGTGACGGACCTTAGGGTTAGGGTTTGGTTTAAGGTAAGTGGATAGATAGTAGTGTATGTAGAGTTTAGTGTAGGATTAGTTGTAGGATTATAACTGTATGTGTGTGGATTGATGTTTTTTAGGTGTGCTTGTGTTGTGTGTATGTGTTTCAGGATAGCGATTTTTTTCCCAAGGAAAAAATTTGCTGTTCTGAATGTTCGATATTATGTCGATGAAATAGCGTTTGCTATTTTCATCTTTCGATAACGTGATATAAACGCAATCTTCACACTGATGCTGTTTATATCCCACCCCATTAAACTTAACAGTAACAGAACAAACATTAAAGTATATGTACCAAAAAAGACAAAATAAAAACATTATTACTCTAGGTGATTTAAATATCAGTGCCATTGGACCATTAACTCCTCAGTTAAATGGATATCTTAGACATATGTTTTTAAAACAGATCTGACCATACCAAGCATCTCACACCAGTAGAAACCAGTAGAAAGATGCCACAGTATTTCCCAGTAGTATAAGCAGCTTTTGTCACATGAAAGAGCCAACTCAGAAAGCTAAGAAAGCAACTTACTTCTACATTTAGAAATAATTGATCAGTCTTCCTCAACCAAAACAAGATTGTGGACTTGCAGTGGCATTCACTGTTACCAAACCAAGTGCAGCTGAAGACAACCTGTTTCCCATAAGGTGTAGATAACTTAAAGGTAAAAACTGTCTTAGACTTACCTCTCACATCAAAGCCATACTTAAGTAAGGGGGTTTACCTTGGAAAAATTAAAAAACTAATTCCCAAACAATACCCTTCACAATCCATCTTAGAAAAAAATACAGAAATGTTACTAACTGTACAAAATCATACATTTCTTAGAATAAGGTAAACATGCAAGAAAATAATAAACCACAAACGATAGTAACCTCCAAGAAACAAAACAATAGTAATAAAAAACACAAGGAGGTGGCTTGTAATGAAGAAAACAAAGACTTCACCGGTTCCGGGAGATAAAAATATGTATTTAATAAAATAAAATACAAAATGTAAAACAAATACTCATGCTAAGCACTTTCACTGTGCAGGACTTCATCAGAGCATGAGTTTGCAATGGAAAAGTTACAGTTTAAATATGCAAACCAACCAATCACAAAATAGACACAATTAAATATTTATATAATTACACAGTTCTCAAGAGTCATGAAAAATAATACTGATGTTGCTTTTAGGAAAATGTTACATCTTAATGGATCCTAGTTTCAAAGCAGTGTTTAAAGATATATATTCATTTAGACCTGGTTTTGTGGTGGCATTCAAACAAATTTGCCAGATTAGTTCACAATACTCAAAAAAAGGTTTCCCAATTTCCACCCCTGGGATCAACAGCCACCTTGTCAACTACACCAAATTTAAACTTTATAGCAAATGTGCCAGGACAACTTTTAGTGCGTTTAAAAAGCGTGTTATTTTACTTTTTCTTAAGGCCCTTTCCACATCCCCAATACTTGTCCCGCACCTCACGTCTTCATAGATCAAGTGCTAAAGGCCCTATCCAAGGCAAAAAATACAGCTTCCATGGGACCTGATACTATCCCAGGCTGTATTCTGCACCATATCCAGCAATAACTGGCATTACCACTGAGCACCCTATTCAACCACATCCTAAGTACAGGCTTCATTCCAGCAGAGTGGAGAACTGCCATTGTCATTCTCTTGCACAAAGGTGGTGCCACTACTGACCCTGGAACCTATCACCCCATTAGCTTGACAAGTCAGTAAATATTGTGTGTCTTTGATTCACTAAATATTGTGCTTCTGTCTCTCTGCAGTTATCTGAGCTCACTGAAAGTTGTTAGACTGCTTTGAAATTCCTTTGTTAGTGTTACTTAGCTTGGGGGTTTCTGCTAGCATTAAAATCTGTGTTGGTTACATTTCTAGTAATCATTTTAAATCGAGTTGCTGGCTACTGAGACTTGTCTGCATATATCAACTGGACACAAGCTGATTTAAGTATATTTTTCTGCATTTATTTAAGATTTGAGTCAGTAAATATTGTGTGTCTTTGATTCACTAAATATTGTCTCTGTCTCTCTGAAGTTAGTTCCCCACCCCCCTCCCTGTTTCTAGCTGTGGTGTTAATCTTGGTGGCTTTGGAATTGCTCACCCCTGCTGTAAATCTCTTTTTGCACACTACTCCTGGACCCATCTCATTTGCTCACTCAACTGAGTACAGTGAGATCATATTTTGATTATGGATACTCCTACCAGTCCCATCTCCTCTGTGGTGTACAGAGAGAGCACTTGGGAAAGACATTCCCCTATAGTATCTTAATCTGTTTCCTCAGTCTCAAAAAAAAAATTGCACTTCATCTGCCTTACTGTATTTCTGTTTCTTCCTACTTTATTACCTTATTTTGCTTTTGCCTCTTCTTAAAAGTACTCAATTGAATTTACTCTGCTGCCTTTATTACTGCTTGTTAGTAGCCTGATTAAATTGTAACTGTTATTCTAAGGCCCTTGGTTTAAGCACTTGGGCTTCAAACCAGTTGTTTTACATTAAGAAGGTTTGTGGTCTGCACTGTTGTGGCAGGACAGGTAGCATACAGCCTTCTATGTTGGGAACTGCTGATTGAAGGCTCAGTGTCTGTTATTCTAAAAGTGTATTAGTTCTGGGTTAAGAACTTGGGCTTCAGGCCAGTTATTTTACATTAAGAAGGTTTGTGGTCTGCACTCTTGTGGGAGGAGAGGCTAGATTCTGCCCTTCTGAGCTGGGAATTTCTGGTTAAAGGCTTACTGCCCATGATTACTTTAACTGTTTCTTTCTGAAATCAGTATGCCTTGTTTGCTGTAGCATAGACTAGATTCAGGCCGGCTGGCTCTAGCTTTGTTTGTATAACTTGTGCACTGATCCAGGCCGTCTTTTTTGGAGAAGGTTTCTCTGTACCCTAGTGGCAGGACTGCGCAGTTAGAACTTGTCTGATTGAAGACTGCTGGAACAGGGCTCAGTTTTAAGCTTTTTAACTGGTTAATTGGGTAAAGTGTTGTTTTGATCGTATCTGCTCTATTTTCTGGAAAAAAATATATATATATACTTGTTTCTCGCCTTTCTGAACTAGTATAGTCCAGTTTTCATGTTATTGCTGAATCCAGGGCTGTGTTACAAGTTTCTGTGTTGCCATACCTTACTTGGATAGAAGGAAGTTTCTCTGTTCACCTGTGAGAGAGGGGAGGTTTGAGCAGGATATCTGTCCCTGGAGGAGTGGTTTCAGCCCAGAAATTAGTAGTTTATTGGCCTTTTTGGGCTAATTTTGATTGTATCTGCTCTATTTTCTGAAAAAAATATATATATACTTGTTTCCCGCCTTTCTGAACTAGTATAGTCCAGTTTTCAGGTTATTGCTGAATCCAGGGCTGTGTTACAAGTTACTGTGCTGCCATTACCTTACTTGGATAGAAGGAAGTTTCTCTGTTCACCTGTGAGAGAGGGGAGCTTTGAGCAGCCTATCTGTCCTTGGAGGAGTGGTTTCAGCCCAGAAGTTAGTAGTTTATTGGCCATTTTGGGCTAATTTCTATCTCTTTCACTTCTTTGCTATAAAAACCTCATTTGCACAGTTTTTATGCTTGTATTCCGCTCAGCAAGTGCCTTCCAGGTTTTCTGCAGAGTCTAAAGCAGCAGAGAGACAAAAGAGTGACTTTGGAGTGATTAAGTATCACTTTTCTGCTTTTCTTGCTGTCTTAACTAATTCCGCCTAAAAAGCCAGTTTTTTTAGCGAATCTGTGATTTAAAAAGTTTGTTATTGTATGCAACTCTGCACAGCTCCTCGTGGTGTCCTGCAGAGTGATACAGGCAACAGAGAGACCCAAGAGAGACTTTTCCAGATTTAAGTATTTTTTCTCTGTTTTTTTGCTCCGACTGCCTTTTCCCACCTAAAAAGCGGATTTCTAACTGATCTGTGCTTTAAAAAGTTTAAATTGCATTTGCCTTCAGCTTTTTACAGTTTTTGCACTTGTTTTATATCAATTTAAGTTGTTTTTGTATTGTATAACTGTTGTAGGCTACACACTAAAGTGTGCTAGCCTGTTTATAGCATTTACAGTGTTTTCTGTGTGTTTTTCTGCTGTTTCCTGGAAAAAAAAATTCTCTTTTCCCGCCTTTGCTGAAATAAATTAGTCCAGATTTCAGGTTTTGCTGAATTCCGGACTGTGGTATAGTTTCCTGTGTTGCCCATATCCTTACTTGGATAGGAGGAAGCTTCTCTGTTCACCAGTGAGAGTGGGGAGCTTTGAGCAGCCTATCTGTCCGTGGAGGAGTGGTCTCAGCCCTGAAACTATTAGCTTATTGGTCGTTTTGGGTCAATTCCTATCAATTTCAGTTTCCCTGCTTTAAAACCCGCATTTCCGCAGTTTTGCACCAGTATACAACTCTGCACAGCTCCTCGTGGTGTCCTTCAGAGTGATACAGGCAACAGAGAGACCCAAGAGAGACTTTTCCAGATTTAAGTATTTTTTTCTCTGTTTTTTTGCTCTGACTGCCTTTTCCCGCCTAAAAAGTGAATTTCTAACGGATCTGTGCTTTAAAAAGTTTAAATTGCATTTGCCTTCTGCTTTTTACAGTTTATGCACTTGTTTTATATCAATTTAAGTTGTTTTTGTATTGTATAACTGTTGTAGGCTACACACTAAAGTGCGCTAGCCTGTTTATAGCATTTACATTGTTTTCTGCATGTTTTTCTGCTGTTTCCTGAAAAAAAACAAAAACAAAAAAATATTCTCTTTCCCGCCTTTGCTGAAATAGATTAGTCCAGATTTCAGGTTTTGCTGAATTCCGGACTGTGGTATAGTTTCCTGTGTTGCCCATATCCCTACTTGGATAGGAGGAAGCTTCTCTGTTCACCAGTGAGAGTGGGGAGCTTTAAGCAGCCTATCTGTCCCTGGAGGAGTGGTCTCAGCCCTGAAACTAGTAGCTTATTGGCTGTTTTGGGTCAATTCCTATCTCTTTCAGTTTCCCTGCTTTAAAACCCGCATTTGCGTGGTTTTGCACGATTTTGGGCATAGCGCAGCATCGGGCAGCGCCGCTTAAACGGGTTTAAACTATTCCTGACTCCACAAAGTCTGCTCTTCACTTTTTCCCTTAGAACTGTTCTAAATCTCAAAGTAAGCACTCTATTTTCATTCTAAAGCCCTGCAGTTGCTCATATAAGTAATCTTATAAGTAAGCACTAATAAACTAAAGCACTACACCCTCTCATACTCCCTTTAAGTACTTGGCTCCCTATTGGTCCTTTTTGATCAGTCAAAGCGTAGTTCCTTATACTATTCTGGCATGTCCAAAAGTCAGTTTCGGGTTTACTCTCCAGTCCAGCTGGTGAATCTGGGAATCTTGAGGCAATGTTACAACTGCCTTATGTACACAGACCACCCTCTCCTCCTCCAAACAAGCTCAAATATATGTGAGAGATGCAACTATATAGCCAAACTGGAGGCTGAGCTCTCTCAACCCAGTACTGGCGCAGTCAGTCAGGAGGAGAAGGTAACCACACACACCACAAATCCAGTCTCACATAGACCTATCGCAACAGCAAACCAAACACATAAACACACAAAAACATACTTGGAGGCTCTAAATAAAAATCTGCCCAAGCAGCAGAGACCTCCAAAGCAGACTTCCAAGCAACTGCTACTCCACAACAATACCCACATATCACATAGTTCACAAAGTCAGTGTGCCACACAGTCACAGCCCTTAAGGCTAAACAACACACCTAATAAACTTGTAATAGGTGACTCTATTGTCAGACACACTGATGTCCCACTCACCAGGCTGAACAAGGAGAAGGTCACTGTAAGCTGCCTGTTGGGCGCCAGGATCCGCCACATAACACAAGTACTCAGGTCACTCCAAAGCAAGTACAAATATGACTCCGTCATTGTCCATGCTGGTGTGAATGACCTGAGATATACCTCCCTGGACTACACGAAAAGAGACATAGAGGAGATCTCTGATCATGTAACCCAGGCCGGTATGACCCTGACCTTGAGTAGCATCTTACCCTCACCAAGAATGATGCCACAGTATAAAGACAAAATGGTCAATTTTAATAATTGGCTAAAGTATTGATGTCATTCAAAGGGGATCCAGTGTCTGTCAGCCTGGGATGACATGCTCGACAAGCCACGTTGCTTTGCTAGGGACGGCTTGCACCTGTCACCCCTGGGCTTTCAAATAATGGCTAAGGCTCTTGCCACCCCCATAGTGCCTTTTTTAAGCAAGGCTCAAAAGACAAACCCACCTCCATAGACAACACAAGGAAAAAGAAACTAAGGGTAATGCTGCTCAACGCCAGAAGTCTAAACCTCAAGATGCATGCACTCGAGGCTCTCCTCAGTATGGAGAATATCGATATCTGTGCAGTAACAGAAACCTGGTTCAAGGCTCCCGAGAGCACCCCAGCACTACCAGGTTATACCTCATACCATGCTTTTCAGCCCCAAAACTCGGACCAAACCACAAATGGAGGGGGAGTATCCATATTCATCAAAGATACCCACACCTCAAGGTTAGTGGCACTCCACAAAGCATCGGAGACTATCCATGTGCAACTAACAGTGGGCAAAACTGCCTTTCAGTTTGTAGCCTGCTACAGACCACCCTCCCAAACTCAGGAACCCCACTCGGCTTTCCTGAGAACACTGGAGAATATGAAGGTCTCTCCAAACACCATCATATTGGGTGACTTCAACTGCCCAAACATAGACTGGGAGCACTACTCAAGCCCCAACACCCTCGCCCAACGGTTCCTAGAATTTATAAACTCAAATGCTATGGAACAACTGGTCACCACTCCCACAAGAGAGAAAACATATTGGACCTGATCATCACCAACATGGGGACTCTATGTTCCATACCAGAGGTATACCCCTCATTGGTAAGATCTGACCATAAATTAATCTCAGTGGACATCCATATCCCGTCCCCACCCCCGGTCAAGGAAACCACGGTGAAGAACTTCTCAAAAGCAAACTTCACACTTCTCAAAACCGAGGTGGAATCCTTCAAAGCCCCCGAGCCAGTGGAAAATATGGCCCAAACCGCAGAATCCTTTACAAATGCATTCTACGGACACCTACAGGAATGCATGGATCATGCTATCCCAAATAAAACCAGAACTCACTCCTCCAAAGGCAGGAGACCTGTCTGGTGGACCCCAGCCATAAATAAGCTATACAATAGAAGGAGGAAGCTACTACATGATAGAGCAAAATCCCAAAAAGGGAAGGCATCTCTGATCAGTACTAGCTAGAAACTACAATCCCTCATAAAATCATCTAAGGCCAGCTTCGAAAGAAAAATTGCACAAGACGCTAAAGATAATCACAAGGCCTTCTTTAATTATGTCAGGAACCTGGATGGCAACTCCCAGATATGCTCTGAGTTAGTGCAAAATGACAAAAAATACACTGAACCCACAGACATTGCCAACATCCTGGCAGGCAGGTTCAGTGCAAACTTCTCCCCCCCTTCCCCCCCAAAAGAGCAAATGTCTATCCCAACAGAGTGTAACCTCCCTGGCATCACAGATGCACAGGTGAGAGCTGCCCTCTCCAAAGCAAAAAACACAGCATCAATGGGACCGGACGGTGTCCCGGGCTGCGTCTTACATGAGCTCCAAGAAGAACTGAACCCTCACATAAAGTCACTGTTCAATCTCAGCCTTACTACAGGATATGTACCCAAGGAATGGCGTACAGCAACAGTGGTCCCACTCCACAAAGGTGGCGCCACAACGGACCCTGGAAACTATCGCCCTATAAGCCTGACTAGCCTGGTCTGCAAAGCTATGGAGCGTATCATCATGGAACTCATAAACAAAGACATTGGGAACCTCCAAACACTGGATCATACCCAATTCGGCTTTGTTAAGGGCAGATCTTGCCTCTTGAACCTGGTCGACTTCTTTGAAACAGTCACCAAGGCCATAGATGAAGGGAAGGTAGTCCACACAGCCTACCTGGACCTCACAAAAGCCTTTGACACAATACCCCACTCAGGCATCATAAATAAGCTCACCAGCTTAAATATCAACCCCTATGTCACAAGATGGGTTGTAAACTGGCTCAGGGATAGAACCCACATGGTCAGAATTGCAGGTGCCATGTCAGACTCTAAACCAGTTACAAGTGGCATCCCACAAGGCTCAGTCCTGGGACCTCTCTTGTTCGGTATATATTTCTCTGAGGTACAGGCTAACACGGGAGGACTATGGCTGACCAAGTTCACAGATGACTGCAAACTGGGTGCCATAATCGACTCGCGACTGACACAAGCATCCTCTAAAAGGGTCTCACAGAGACGGATAACTGGTGCCAGAGCCATGGCCTAAAGCTAAATGCCAAAAAGTGCATAGTCATCCCCTTTGGGAAAAACAAAGTGCCCACAAATTACCACATAGGTGGTAATCCATTAAGTACGGAAGAAGTAATTAGGGATTTGGGGACCCAAGTAGATAGTAATCTCTCCTTTGACAATCACATTGCCAAAGTGGTTAGAAAGACCTTCTATATAGCCCACCTTATCACGAAAGGGTTCACATCTAGATCAAGAGAGTTCATTGTGCTCCTCTACTCATCACTCATCAGGCCCATAATTGAATACAATGCCCCATTTGGGATGTACCTTACCCGACACCTGCAGCAACTGGAAAGACCCAAAAGTACCTCACCAAGAGGATCAAGGGACTCAAACAGATGCCCTACGCAGTTAGGCTAAAGAAACTCCAGCTCTTCTCAGTTGCTTACCGCTTACTCAGAGGCAATCTGTGCCTGACGTATAAAGCCATGTCCAAACCAGAATTAATGGACATGCTCCACCTCAGGAAATCCAAATCCCTTAGAGCTACACGCTCCAGGGACTTAAACCTCAGCAGGACATGCTGGAGGGACAGATTCATATCCCAGAGGCTCCCCTCACTCTGGAACAAAATCCCAATCCATGTTAGGCAGAGCCCCTCAATGACCCTCTTCAAGAGAAATCTTGACGAGTGGATGGGAGATCATAGGTTTACCCCTGGGATCTCTTCTGTGTCCCTACTAGACAGAGGCACAGTAAACTAACCTTAAAAGGGCTATCTTCTGTGACCTACTATACAGAGGCACAGTCAACTAATCTAAAAGGGTGGCTAAAGACAAACACACTCTGGCTAGGCTTATAAATGCCCTAGGGCAAATAGCCTAGTATCAACCTATGAACCTATGAAGTCTGATCTGTAAAACCATGGAGCGTATTATTATGTATCTCATAAACAGGACATAGGCTATCTCTAAGCACTTGACCCAACCCAGTTCAGATTTGTCAAGGGCAGATCTTGCCTGTTGAACCTGGTTGACTTCTTTGAGACTGTCACCAAGGTCCTGGATGAGGGGAAAGTCAGTATATACAGCTTACCTTGACCTGGTCAAGGCCTTTGAAACAATCCCCCACTTGGGCATCATCAAAAAGCTAACACAACTTGGCAAATCTGTACTGGGACCCCTACTGTTTGGCATCTACTTCCCAGAGGTCCAGGCAAAGGCAAAAGACCTGTGGCTGACCAAGTTTGTGGATGACTGTACGTTGGGTGCTGTCATTGTCTCCCCAAATGATGTTAACATACTGCATGAGAGTCTCACAGCAACTAATGACTGGTCCCAAAGTCATGGCCTCAAGCTAAATGCACAAAAATGTATGATTATACCATTCGGAAAAAACACTGCCCCTACTGATTACCACATCAATGGCAACCCCCTAAGCACACAACCTGCGGTGAGAGACCTAGGCACTCAGGTTGATAACCTCACATTCAACCATCATGTAGCAGCAGTGGTCATAAAAGCCTTTTACTTGGTTCATCTCATAAGTAAAGGGATTGCATCCAGAAAAAAGGATGTTACCTCTCTATACACCTCCCTCATTAGACCAATAATTGAGTATAATGCCCCGTTTGGTATGTACCTCTCCAAACATCTGCATCAACTGGAAAGGCCACTGAAATACCTCACAAAGAGAATCCATGGCATCCAAAACCTGTCCTATGTGGACAGGCTTAAATCACTATAACTCTATTCGGTATCATACAGATTGCTCAGGGGTGATCTGTGTCTTGCCTATAAGGCAATCTTGGACCCTGCCCTACTACAGATGTTCCATATCCCTAAACCTAACTCCTCACACATTACTCGCTATAAAGGCCTGAATCTAATATGCAACATCAACAAAACCTGCTGGAGAGACAGGTTTGTCTCCCAGAGGCAGTCCCATCTCTGGAATAGACTTCCCATACATGTCAAACAGAACACCTCGCTGACTCTCTTCAAGCGCAACCTTGACGAGTGGATTGGAAACCATAAATCTGTCCCAGGAGTTCCACCTGTGTCCTTTATTGATAGGGGTGACAGTTGCTGTCTGAGGTTTCTTTTTGGGGATAAACTCTTGGCTGGGCTTGTAAGATCCCCAGGGCCATTAGCCTAGTAACCTCCTATGATCCTAAGATCCTGTAAATGCTCATAAATTCCTCAGTGGCTAAGGTGCCCTCCATTAAGGCATCATACAAAAAAAGTATTTCACCTTTAAAAAGGATGAGATGGGTTTGCTGAAGAACTTATCACAGGATCGTTCAGTTAAGATTATAAAGCCGGATAAAGGTGGGAGCAATGTGGTTATGGATAATGTGCTACATTCAGGTAAAATGCTAAACCTATTACATGACAATACAAAATACAGTGTGGTATTTTTTAATGAAATACATATTGCTTACAGAAAAATAGATGCTTTTTTGCATAATGCCTTAATGGAGGGCACCTTATCCACTTAGGAATACAATTTCATGTATACTGCCAAACCTCAAGTTCCCTCAATTTTTGGCATTCCAAAGGTCCACAAGGATATTCGGGATCCCCCCTTAGACCAATTGTTTTAGCCTGTGGATCAAAAACCCACTCGATTGCACTGTATTTGGATATTAAACTGAAAACTTTTTTTGAACTTCTGTCCCACATACTAAAAGATTCTCGGAATTCTTTGAGAAATGTTACTAATGACTTGAGACACCAGGACCTTAGCTTTGCAACTGTTGATGTTATAGATCATTTTGAAATCATTCCATATGAAGTGGGTCTTGAATGGTTCAGTAAGGCCCTTTTATTGTATGAATTTGTGAAAAGAACAAAACACCTGTTCACAAATGGAACAGTCCTCAGGTTGAAGAAAGCAGTAGCATAATCCAAAATAACACAAGTAATATTAATCTTCTGCAAAAATGCTCAAGATAAAAATGAAGATGAAACAGAGCAATTCAAAGTTTATTTTCAAATAGACAAGCACTTTCATTCCCCAATGGAAACTTCATCAGATCTGATGCTGGCCACATTCCAGAAAGCAGATGGGCAGGGGAAAGTGGATTTATGATTACCCTTACTTCTTCCAGGAGGCATGATTCATGGGATGTTCCACACTGACCCCTTATTATATAATTGGGCATTTCAGAAACAGACAGTGACAGTGGGAGGATAAACAGTGTATAAATCTCGGCCCAGTGACCTTTTGATATATGCAGCCCTTAGGACAAAATAGAATAAGTACAGAAAACCTCTGCTAAGGGGAGGGGATCTTATCCTAGGTTTAATCAGGATGCTAATAGAGGCCAGATCTAATAATGGAACAATTACAGGTTTATTCAGTAAAATATACAAGGAAACAATTAACGATGGGAATGATACTTGTATATCTTGGAAAGAGGAATAGGAGTAGAAACTGGACTGGATATCCACTGGTAATTGAAGAAATATTTATCTCGCCCCTAAGAAGTCACCAAATTCCAGGAAGTTCAGAATATTTGGGTGGAAGTGTCTACACAAATATTTTTACACCCCTGATAAGATATATAAAATGTACTCAGCTCTGACTTCATAACGTTAGAAATGTAAAGAACATGTACTAGGGAATTGGGAGCACATTTTTGGGACCAGATCCATGAAGCATCTGATTCAATTAGTTAATTTAACTTCCAAGAAAGTGATATCAAAATGGTGGAAATCCAATGACATTCCTAACATTGGTGAAATTATATCTATAATCAACAATATATAAGACATGAAGATAAGAAAATGGAAAAAAAAAACATTAGAGCGCATTGCTAGGAGCAAATGTGGCCACTGAGACACTGCTGTGAAGTAATACTTTACACAAGTAGATGCTACAGGATCCTGAGGTCGGTTGATTTGGAATCCGTTTCCACTGACTGGAACTAGTTAAATCTAGTTGGCTGGGGGCACACTTCAAATGATGGTACATAATATAATCATATTTTAATTGTCTGTCAGTTGCTGAATGATTATACACACATTCACACTACTCTGTAGTTTTTACTTTACTTACCATTTATATAAAATGGTGTGACATGCATGTGGACTGCGCCTAGGAACTATTGCGGCTGATGGAACTATTCAGTAAAGCTTTGAATGGGTAACTGTTTTGGAATGTCGCTTCTTATTGTTGCAAAAAAAGTTTTCTTATTTATATGTATACATCTTCTATCATTATAATTCGTTTTAATATAATTCAACTTTTTTTTGCATATACTTGTATATTTTTATTGTTATTTACACTCATGAATGACTGACTATATATACATATTTTGTTAAAGTTTTTAAACATGTACTTATCTTTAAAAAATGTGAGTCAGTTGTCAAGTGATCATTTGAGTTGTTTTAAATAGAGCACTTATTGCTGTTTTAACAGACCATGATGAAGTCTGATTCAACTTGTATGCAGACAAAAGTGCTTAATCTTAATAAAACTTATTTTTTCTTGGATTATCTTGGTGCACCTCATCTTTTCAATGTGGTTGTTCTATTTGTATATTCAATAAAGCTCTCTTGTAATAAAAAAATGGCACTGTGAATTGGTTATTGAAAATAAAAAACATGTGGAATGCTACTGACCTTGGCTGTGAGGAAATATTGGAAACTGAAGATTACTGTGGTGCAATTTATCTCATGGTACAAAAAAGACCAAGTATTAGGGCAGGTCTGACAACCAAGAAAGAGGTGTATTGTTGAAGGATGACCTGCACTTTTCATCCATGATTTTTCAGCAACCAGGTGACAACCAGGAAAGAAGTGTCATTTTTTTTCAGCATCTTTACTGAATTATCACTTGTAACATAGGCACATTTACATTTATATAAAATTAATCAAACTATATTAACAAGTTAAAATTAACAAACATTATGCTTCACATATATTGTTATATGTCATATAATCTAAGCAACTTTACATAAAATATTCTATTCCTGCTCCTTTTTTTAAACAAGAAACAACTTTATTAAACCTGCACTTATGACATAATCATAAATTTATATAAATGAAAACAAACCACACCAACACAATTCTAGTTGCAAGCATTTTACAGTACAGACCATACTGACACACTCCCAGTTGCAAACATTATACATCACTTACATACCTTTCAACCTCTTTGATCAAGATATCAGGACAAAGACACAAAAATGGTGAGAAAAAGGCCCACAAATAGGGACACTTTTTAAATATTACTTTTACAGACTTAAAAAGTTGATAGAATAAAAGGTTTTTCATTAGAATGAATTTTCTGAATGATATGAAGTCTGAAACACAGAATGGTAAAGGAAGTAGAATTAAGCAGCCAAACTCCACAGGTACGAAAAGTAAAATTTAAAATGATAGAATTACACTTTGTCCCTTACTGAAACTAAAATCTGCTTTTTGCATTTAGCAGTTTTAATACATGTCAACATAAGGGTTTCATTTTATGAATACAATGGGCTAAATTATTATTCTTCAAGTCTAAATGTTATTAGTATGAATATATTTTAGTTTTTATGAAGTGTTTTCAAGAGATTCAGTCAGGATTTTTGTTTTATGTTACTTGTATTAATTAAGGGTGGGGACTTGATTAGTGTTCAATTAATTCTTGTGCAGGAGGTTGTGTGTGTATATATAGGGAAGTTTGTGCTCTGTTAATTTATTCTGAAGAAGTCTTGTATTTGGAGACAAAAGCGCTCAATAAATTTTACTTTTCATACATGTGGAGTTTAGCTGCTTACTTCTACTTCCTTTATCAGTCATTCTTGATTCTTGTCCTTGTGGTTTAACTCTGAAACTCAAATGTCTGTCAGTATTTTTTTTACTTCAGTCCTCAATGAGTAGCCAGTGATTTACCAGAAAACTACAAATTTTAGGAGAAACAAACCAAAAATATGAGGCAAAAATTTGGACATTCTGTGAAAATCTGGACAGCTGAGAGGCATGAAATTAATTTATAATCTACCCAATCATTTTCAGTCAAACATTAAATACCTCATTTAAGTTCTGCCATCTTTTAAACCTCATTCCTCCCCTGTATGTGTTATTCCCACAATTCCCATTTTTCTATGTAGTTTGCTCCTACCTTTTTCTAAAGATCTCAGTTCTAGTTGTTTTATCGCTTTTACTATATGCACTACTTGTGATACAGTTGGTTTAGATTTTGATTTCCATTTTTTAGTAATTGCTTTTTTGGCAGCCAACATAATTAAAGACAGCAAGGTCTTACCATAACTAGGCAATTCTGATTCTGTATCATACCTCAGAAAAATCATCTCCCTTGTCACACCAATCTGCCCACCCAGCATTTCTGACAGTGCATCCTGCAGGGAATCTTTAAAAGTCTACAACTCACTGCATTCCCAGAAAATATGTTCCCAATTATTTCTTTCTTCCCCGTCACACCTCCAACATTTGCTATGTACCTCAGGACAAATTCTTTGGAGTCTGATTGAGGTACAAAAATATCTATGTAAACATTTACAAGTCAAGTGGAATAAGCTGAGTCTTCCAGTAGAACAGGGTTACCCAATTTGGAGGGGTATTTCAGGCTCCTACACATAGCACAAGTAGAAAACTATCATTCAAAGTAGAAAGGGATGATGTTGAAATGGGGGGGGGCTCAAGAAACATGGAGATACTGGGATTTTAGATGCAGGCCTTAAAGGAGAATAACAATAATCATACAGAATATTATATCCATAAAGTAGCAGACAGTATTCTAAGAACTAAGCCAACACAGGAATGGTGAAAGGAGATTCTGCCAATAGGAGTAACTGCAATTAGGGATATACACAATAGGCAAGATGGGGCTGGAATTTATTGAAGAAAACTGTCAATGGAACCAAAGTATTAGGAGCAAATAACTAGAGAGAGAAAGATGATAGAATGGGAAGATGCCAAGAATTTATTTGGACTGCAGGTTAGAGATTGCTTTCCCTATCAAGGATTGATATCAGAGTATAGTCAAAGAGAAAGCAATAGGATGGTCCTAAATGAAAGACCAACACTAGTATAGTTTTAATAGAATTTAGAACAGAAGCTGTCATTACAAAAGGAATAACAACCAAGGCTGTTCTTTCTGGATGCAGACAAGACGTATAAATGATAAAAATGTAAGTACAAGTTAACTTTTCTGATTGTCTTTAAGATGTTTTTCTCAGCTACTATGCAGTTGTTTACCATTGTAAAATTGGCAACAGCTCCATTCCAAGAGGTCTTGTGATTACAGAATATGGCAGTGGAGGACATTGTAGCCTCTGTAGAAGCTGAAGACGACTTGAAAGAACAGTATAGCATGGTGGAAAAAGACTGATTATCTGCCCTGCATCTAGCTTTTATTGGCCAGAGGGGGAGAGTTTATTATCCATCATGAACTTTTAATTATTTATTATATATTTAATAATAGATATTAGGAGATAACAAAGCAGAATTGTGACACTGTACCATGACTATTTTAACTATGGACAGGCTAGAAATTAGAGACAAGTGTTATTAATTTAAGAAGTCAACCTGCGCCAAGGATGCCACATATGGCTGCCATTTGTTTCAAAGTTATGTATATATCAGGGTGTATAATCTAAAATGTAATGAATCATTCTGTTCATTTGGCAGTTGATGAGCACGCATATTTCCAACTGTGAAAAAGTTTGAATATACTTAAGTAAATTAAGGGGATAACATAGGTAATAAGTAAGGTAATAGTTATGCTACATTATTTTCAAATGTTTTGATTTTTTTTTTCTGAATGCAAACTGGTATGGTTAGTATATACTCAAGTGGCATAATGGGCTAGACTGGTGAAAGGTAAGCATGACTGAGTTTGTGTTAAATTGTTAAGGACAGACTAGAGTCAGTGATTACTTACCATATCTAACTGCAATAAAGATTAGTAGAAAAGGATGCCATTTACTTCAGTGTTTATGCATATATCAGATTGTATAACCTGAAAGATTCTAACCTCATCTGCTCATTTTGCAAATGATGAACATTTATGTTTACGTCTGTGTTAAACTTTGAATGTATTTAATAATATGAAGTTGACAATACAGTAATGAAAGATGGCGATGACTATGTAACTATTTAATAATGCAGAAAGGGATGTATAGTCCAAGGCTGATGTTGAGGGGTTATGAATAACTGTAGACATAATAAGCACAAAAAAGAAGCAAACTTTCAAAAATGTATGAGTTTTACTCAGACATATAATAGTTTACAGGGGGAATTTAATAAAGTCTACACAGTCTCATTTTCTGTGTAGGCATTGTGCCATGCTGCTTACATGAAAGTAAGCAGGTTGCAGATTCAGTAAACACAGCTGGGAGATGTTCATGCACACACCAACATGGAAATATCCATGGCATGCAAATCACGTCATAAGCAGGTGAATTACATGCAAATGAGTCAGGTAGAGTAATCCAGCAAGGAGATAGTCAGCTCTGTAGATCCCGTGTCAGTGTCCATAGTGGACATGGAAAAATTCTGTCTACAGGAATGTTGACATACAAAAGGGGCAGTAAAAATTAGGTAGATGGACAGAAATGGCATAGTACATGCAGATATGAGTGAAACTATCCACAGTGTGTCTGAAAAAATAAGAGAAATAAGTTAAAAAAATGTTTTAATAATCTGTGCATGTTTGCATGGTGTGCCACAGTGTGCAAACATGCCTCATAAAAAAATAAATAAATTAATTAAAAATTGGAAAAACAAAAGTAATATCATATGACAGAAATGTATTACAGGACCCTGCGTGGAGTATCTGCAATGGTGTATTGGTGCTGTTGCTAACATGGCAAGGCTTTGAACCGTGTTGTTTCCAGTGTCTGAGCACACATCCCTATGAAAATGATATGTTGTTACTGAATAGCACAAATAGTTATCCATGTCTGCATATCCCCTCCGTGTAGGCACAGAACCATGTTGGTATCCACACAAGAGGTAGCTGACATCAAGGGAGGGTGTGTCCAATAACATCTAAGCTGATTTGAGCTGATCTGCGCCTGTTTGCATGGCTCGCCACAATGCTGAGCCTGGAAGTATGGGAGAGGTGTACACTAAGTGCTAAGCTCTGTTTACCTACGAAGCACAAGTCTGAGTGGTGCTCCACAGTGCTGAGTGTATCTAAAAGACAATAACATATTAATTAGACTTGACCCCTGTTTAACTTACATTAGGGACATTAAATGATGTTAATGATATACTAGGCAGGTAGAATGCATCATAGGTAGCCAACCACATAGTCAGCAACTACAGAAGAGCACTATAAAGTATGGCTACACCCTACAATCTGATTTTTCTCCCATACCCTGCACCATTGGAGTACAGACTTGGGAATTTTAACTGAAGGAATGTTAGGGGATGCTGCAGGTCTGCTACATCTGTATGCGCTAGATGCTGAAGTCAATGCTGCTGCTGCTGACAATAGGCCTAGACAAAGAAGGAGAAGATGGTACTTTCCAAGAGCTAAAAGAGTTGGAGATTGTAGAGCACTACAGAGTGGATAGGGACATACTACAAAAGCTCACTGAGCTCTGCCACCCTCAACTCAAACCCAGAGCCAACAGAGGGGAACCCATCCCAGTTGAAACAAAGGTATGTGTAGCCCTTAGGATAATAGCCACATATACCTTCCAAAGACCAACTGGAGACATGATGGGGGTCTCACAGCCATCAGCATCCAGGGTACTCCACCACATCCTGGAATCCATGCTACCACATTCCAGTGAGCACATTTTTCCCCTCACCCCTGAGGCAAGGGCCAGCAATATGCAACACTTCTACCATGTAGCACACTACCCTGAGGTACTGGATGCCATAGATTGCACTCATGTACACATCAAGGCACCACCAGGGTAGAATCTACATCAACTGCAAAAGGTGCCCACCCCATCAACTGCCAGGTCATGGGCATTCCCCAGGGCATTATCATGAATGTGTGTGCTGGCAGCACTGACAGTTATCACGACTCCCACATCTGGCATGCATCACAGCCGTACCAGATGTTTGCTGGGGGGGACATCCCACACAGCCATTTACTGGGCGATGCTGGCTACACACTGGAACCATGGATGATGACAGCCATCAGAAATGCACACACCCACAGAAGAACGCTATAATGAGGCAAACACACAAACTAGGAACATCATAGAGCATGTGTTTGGGCTTCTGAAGTCACGCTTCTGGTGCCTCGATATATCTGGTGGAGCCCTGCAGTACTCTCCAGCCACATGTGCACAGATATTCACAGTATGTGCCATTCTACACAATATGATCCTGTGGAAACAGCTGTAGTAGGATCAGCAAAGGGAAGGTATACACAGCCCCCCACCAGTGCTTAAGTCACCACAGCCACACTCACAGGAAGACTCGGAGGAGGAACCCCCTGATGATGTCCGTGGAGGCAGACATAGGCATGCCCAGTACTCCCTGGCTTTGGCTAAGAGACAATGCATAGCACATGCACTGACAACCTAGGGCCCTAGGGACTGACACCTTACTCCAGCTCACATACAGATAATAAAAATGATGCCAGGAAACCAACACAACCTGTACCTAACCATGTATTGGCTGTGTACTGTGTGCATCAGACAGAGTCAGCCCTGAATTACAGTTCTGTCAACTGCTGCATTCACAAGGTAAGTCACTTACCTACACACCACTTGTAAGGAGTACTATAATATTGTATCATATGTATGGACCTGCCGCATGTATGCAAGGGAATATAGCTGGCTATTTGGAGAGATGTAACATCCACATGGGACTACAGATACCCAGCCCAATAGTATGTGTTCCGTAATATTCGCTAGGCCTCATGGTTGGAATATTCACTACAGCAGTCAAGGGAGATGTTAAACAGTGGGGTCACATGATATTTGCACTACTGTCTATGCCAGCAGATCACGTGCTGTTCTTCCCCCACCCCCAACACATCAGTGTCAACATACAAATGATGTAACCATAAGCCAGCAATGGTATATCAGCAGACCAGGCAATCCCAGGGCTATGACATAGAACCCGATCACACAGTGTATGTCTCACATAACGCAGGGATAACAATGTAAATATGTATGCTGTTGATTGTGTGATGAAGGACACATCTTGGTCTGGCAGCCTGTGTGGCTCAGTGGGCTAGGGATGTTAGTATGGGTAATGGTGTTGATGGTTCAAATCTGGAAGTATGCATAGCTTTTGCATGTGAGGTATTAGTATGTTGGGGTTTCCACAGACCATCATACCTCTCAGTTTGTTAGTGCAAGAAATCTGGACGAAGCCAGCAAGAATGGAGAGACTAAGGCCCAAAATTAGAGACAGACAGTACAGATTGTTCCAATTAACCTAGAAAGTTGCTAGTATGACATTGAGTTGCATTATTACAGAATATCTGAAGGATATAAAGTCTGACACTCAAATGTTTGTCTGTAGTTAGTATTATTCAGTGACTTCAATATATAATAATTTACCAGAACACCACGAACGTATGAGGAACAGAGTAGAAATATGAGGAAAAACTCTGGGCATTCTGTAAAAATCTGTACAATTGAGAGGTATGCAGGCTGTCAGTCTGTGTGAGGAGTAACAGTATGAACCTCAGTCACATATTAAGTACAGCAGACAGCTGGAGAATGCCATGGACAATTTGAGGGAAGTGTTGCACTGCAGAAACAGGTGCAGCTGGCAATGTCTGCAACATATAAAATCCTGGACTGGAGTACAAGTATGTCTGGCCAGGAGTCAACTTGTAAGTACTGACAGTCCCATTGGGCATGCTCCTACACTTAGTTAAAATGAGTGCAATTCTGTTTCCTCATCATCAAAATAACCTGCAATGTGTAAACACATCTGTACATACAGACATATTGCTCAGTTAAAATGAGTGCAATTCTGTTGCCTCATTATTAAAATAACCTGCAATGTGTAAATACATCTGTACATACAGACATATACGTATACATATCCATCTGTCCTCATCTCTCTCTCTCACATGATTAGTCTATCTATGGCTATGTACTGTCAGATGTATACCAATATATATATATATATATATATATATATATATATATATATACATATATATATATATATATATATATATAGAGAGAGAGAGAGAGAGCTATATATATTACAATGATACATGGATGCTCCACATATATCTACATAACACATATACATATCATATGCACATACACAGCTACATTTAAAGGGACATCCCTGTTATAGACAGATATATGTGTGGATGTATTTATTGTCCCACATACCCTATTAATGATGAGTAAATCTGCACTCACACATGCATACAGTTGCTCAAAGGAACCAAACTATGGGCGGAACAGTACATATTCCACTCACCTACAGACCCCTGTGCCTGCTGGATGTCACCATATAGGCAGACACAGGTGATCAGGTGATGTAATGTATAATGTTGTCAATGCACGCTTGCTTATCTAACTGCAATCAGCCACATATGGCCATACTAGTAACTGTGCACAAATATCAGGGATAATAGTTATCTCACTGCTAGGAGACTAGATGCAAATGCAGATAATAGTACAAACCAATATCATTGTGCAGGCCACACATGCTGTGCAACACAAGCCTAGTTTGTGTAATCCACAAGTACTGTGTCTGCAATCACGTATGCAACAGACATAACCTGTGGCATGTACGATAAGAACTGTGAGCTATAGTGTATAAGACTAGATAGGTAGGAGTTCTAATCTCAATCCAGCTGACTTGGTGTGTGTGTGTGTGTGTGTGTGTGTGTGTGTGTGTGTGTGTGTGTGTGTGTGTGTGGATCTATCCCCCTGCAGTACAATGGACATGTCCTCATGGGCTATCCATGTACAGTGGTTATGCATGTTTTGGCCCTGTAACTAGCTGCCAGCTTCCACACTGCCCTCCTCTATAAGGCTTGATGATGTCATCCACCTTAAGACCACCAGCTGACAGTCTAACATCAGACAAAAGTTGTGTTTTGAGCAGTAAGTACTGGGAGCTATAGTATGTAAGACTAGATATATAGGGGTCTAATCTCACGCCATCCAAGTTGGTGTATGTGTATATCCATATGGCATACATATGATAACTTTTGTAACATAGACATAGGCAAGGTTTAGTATTATTTTATTTGTAGCGGGTGATGTGGCCCCCTAAATGACTGACAAAAACAAGGGCTGCTGTCATCAACAAGATTTATATATTCTAAACTGATAGTACTAGCAGACATGAGGTGTGTTGTGTGCATTGGGTACTGTGATCTGTAGTGTGCATCAGTACATAGGTAAATGTTCTAATCTACATAAAGCCAACATGCACTATGTGTGTGCCTTGGTGTGTCCTGTATACAATGAGTGGAAGTGATGCTAGCCTGAATGTGACCATGTGAGACTGTTACAGCATTTTACATGTTATGGAGCCATAGGACATGTGAACTTAACTAGCATAATGGCCATACAGCCCTCACAATGAGGGATAACTTTATACTCCTCGATACAGGATCAACACATATAGCCCCAGTCCAAGAGGGACTCAAGCAGATGCTGTGTGTTGAGATGATGGTCGCCCAGTCAATCATACAGATGGCATGTGTTGAGGTGCACTGAGGTGCTCTCTGTACCATTAGGCAGGGTCTGTTTCAAGGGTGTGTTTAAGTCTGCTAGACAAATGTCTCCCACAAGCATGTAGTACTAACATCACATAGTAGGTTAATGTCCTTAAAGTGAGTCATCCATCTACTATGCTTCCTACAGATAGGCAGCATATGTACTCCATCAGAATGACACTTTGCCCTGTATACAAGGCACAGACCACCTTTGAGTAGTCTATATGCCAGAGGCAGTAATGGCACTTATTGCAGACGATCAGCAGTGAGCACATACTGAAGATGTGAAGTGACTTTGTGAGGGACCATACTTTTGCGTGCAAGTGCCAGTACAGCTTGGAAATGTATATCAACAAATGGCCACTGCAGTCAGATATTAACATGCTGAGGGAAGAGTATGTGGAGGTTATGAGTATGTCACCTACTGGTGACTGTGGCCTCAGCTATGCCATATGATTCCTGCCATACCACTGTAGAGACATGAGGCACATTAGGTGTAAACCTGTGTGGCCAGGTCTGTGTGCCCACTTTTCACCCCCGAGTATGTACATCACATGTTGGAACTGATGTGCTATAACCAGGGACAATATTGTAGTGTCTGCACACTGCACACACTTGAGCCATTACACATAAAGGTATGGACACACCATAATGTACCCTTTCACGGTCACTGTTCTTTAGGATGTGGGATGCATTTACTGTTGTACCACCTATACCAACAGGTTTTGAGTGTAAATCTCAGACTGTCAGTGCTATACTGAATCTGGCAGCTAGCACACCTATCATTGTGTGCAATGGCACCCTTGCTATGTCACTACACAGGCATACCATACAACTGTAGCAGCCACACAGGTTCCATGGTACACCAATACACAGTCTAGATAACATGTCCTATGTAGTCTGTGTCACAACCGTACAGATGTAGTCCATCTCCTAAATGCTTTGAAGGGATGTGTATGTCCCCATACACGGAGGTGTCAGATCCTACTGTGTACCTCTGCTGTTGCCATGACAGGAGTAACACATGTCTCACATGTTCTACACACCTACAACATCAACGTGGTACACATAGTACATACTAGGGAGACTGGTATGTAACACAGACACAGTACACCCTACATGAAACAAGCCCTCCGTGCATGTAAAACATACATCTGCTGTGACACACATCATATGCAGGTTACACAATGGGATGTAGAATATGACAAGCATAAGTGATGTCAGCCAACTGTCTGAACTGGACATAGGATATTTGTAGATTGGTCAACTCCATCACCACAGCTTATAGATGTGTAAGTTCCAAAAATCCAGATGATACGTATCAAAGGAAGCAGACCTTATCACAAATTATGAATGCATGAGTACACTGACTGCTGCCATTGTCTTTTGCTAGACTGTTATGCACATATGAACCTATGGAGCCATGTACATATACTGCCGTACTTTACTGATGTCATATCTCTGCTGTGCTGCCATGCCATCCAGTGCCGCTTTATTCCCACCATGTGTCCATAGGTTATCCCCTCAGACCCCTGGAACAGAAACATACACAAGTCCATGACACACCTGTCATTGTGTGCCAACACCACCAGTACAACATCATACAACATAAGGTACACAAAAGTATGTTGCATACTCAGGACACATGCCAGCATACAGTATCCGTTGGTGAGCATTACAAGTGGCATGGCAAAACAATACTGCATTACACAGATACATGTCCGGTAATATAGTCACCCTGTGCATCAGACACATAGTGTAATTTCCCTCCATCAATGGGAAGGATGATAGGGATGTGGCACAGGTATCATCACTTGCACAGGGTGTTGTGTGGGGGTGCTGGAAGCCTAGGCTGGCTCAAATAGTTGACAGCATGTGTGTGAGTCAGGAAGGGAAGCAGGATAGATTACCCATGAAGCAATGCCATGTGTATCTGTAGGTGACCTGCATATGACAGTGGTGTGTGACTGTGTGTGTGCATACACAGTCAAGCTCAGTACTAGCCCTACATGAGTGTATATTGGACAGTTGTGGACCCCACAAGGTTGACAGTTCACACTCTTTGGCCCTGAACACGGAAACTGGTTCTGCCAGGAGTTGCACTGGCACCACCATGCCCAACATCAGAAGAAGTCCTACTACCTGACGGTGACTGCTGTCTGCTAGGACCCCATGGGCCCATTGCCTGCCATGTTGTGGTGTGGACACACTCCTGGATGTATTGCCACTATGGGAGTGTGACTGTGCATGGCCACGTGGACTTTCAGCAGATGGTGTCGCTGACCTACATCTACGGGTCTGATGTCCAACTCCAACCAGACATTCCAGCACAGACAATATGGGGTCCAAGACAGACACTGCCTCAACTGACCATCTGTCCACTGCATCAGTGAACCAATCCAGGGTGTCCCCAATGCAGTGGAAGCAGTCACGGATATCAGACTGTGCTGCATCCATAACCCTAATTATACGTTTGGTATTCCATTTAAAACGTGCGTATGCCTCCATGACAGCCCAAAATATGTGCAGTGACATGTGATGTGACACCTGCAACAGCTGGTGGACAGACAGCAGTCCTTCTACAAGCAGCCCTGTCAATACGCCTGTGTGGGACCTCACTAGCTCACTGGGTATGGCCAGTATCTACACTCACTGGAGCCATAGTTGCCACACTTTCCTGTGCAATGTCTCCACCTTCTGACTGTCCAATATCTGTGGCCTCTGGTGACTGGGTATGTGTGGGCATACTGACTGTGTGCAGTGACAATGGGGGCAGAAGAGGGGATGTCAACCTCAGAGACAGATTCAGCCCCACAACAACCCCACCTGTGCCTCACTGTAGCCACCAGCACCATCAGAGCCTGAAGAGGCACTGATGTCAGATTGTGTGTGGGAAAGAATCCAACCCTCCCGGTCACCTTTAAAAACCAAGACAAAAGCAGTACATTATTACCTGTACTATTATGTATGGAAAATCCACCAAGAGTCATAATAATGAGGCTCAACAAATGCATTACCAGTCTCACATCTTCTCATCTCCACTTTCATGCACAACCGACTTCCTCACAACAAAATACACTTTCAACTCAAGGCCTGTATAACATACACTTTCAACTCAAGGCCTGTATAACAAGCACATCAGGTAAATCAAGTGACACTTGACCAGTACAATTTACCTTTTAGTTATTCAATATGACACTATACTTGATAAAACAACACATAGAACCCAGTACACCTGTATTAACAAATATATACAAATACAGGTTTCAGTGGCTAAGGTATGTACCATCAACCTTTCGGTTTTTAAAAGGAATGTCGGATCAATTGCCTCATGTACACGTGGAGGACTATTCACTCTTAACTATAACTGCAAAACCATTTCTGCTTGTTCAACTACACTTCTGTGATTACCCACTCTAAGAACCTTAGGTAAATGTTCCAGAATGGAACATACAAACATTCTACTCTGGTTACAAACTTAAGTGTACATAGAGGATTATTCTGGCCCTTAACTTTAATAGCATACATATGTTCCACAACAAAAAAAGTACTAAGCTTACCAGGAGCAGGGCCACAGCCTTGGACAATACCTGATGGACCTGTAAAAAGTTGAGGGTGAGGTACTGTCAGTACCACTGCATGTTGCAGCACAACGTAATACATGCATATATTTCATTTGTACAGTAGCTACTGTGTTACTTGATGTACTGGTGACATTCTATGTATGAGTGTACAGCTGAGCTTAAACCCACACACTCCCAAAGCAGATAGACCTGACAGCCACATAAAAGTATGTACAGTCTGACAAAATGACTGCTACAGTATAACAACAGTGATCAATGTAAGCTCCACACATGCTCTTCTACTGTGGACACTGTGGCACCCACCTCCACAATGTATGGTGTGATGGATGCCTGGGAGCTGTCTTGTGCTCCTAGGTTCATCAGGAATTCCTCAGTGGCTGAGAGTGGTTGTTCCATTGCAGGCCCTCCACCGGTGATGGCACGATCCCTGGCTACATCAGTTGCCCTTTGTCATGCAGCATTCACCATGTCTGTTGGGCAGTGTCAAACCTGCTCATATGTTCTGTCCTGGTAGCCACTGCTCATATGTCTTGTCCTGGTGGCCACTGGCATTCACATCCCAGACAAGGTCTGCCCACAATCCAGACCACAGTTCCCTGTTATGCCTCCTCCTGTATAGTAGGATGTGATGATGCTGCCTTAGTCCTTCAAGTATTATTTCATTCTCCGCATCTGAGAAGAGGGTGTGGCATCTATAGTACATTATTCCAGAGAGACAACACAAGTGAACACATTACAGAATCAGACATGGGGACGTCCACTATGTACAGATACAGCAAGGACAAAATGGCCGGCACTATCCACTGCTTGCTCACACATGTCATACCCCACAGTGTGACAACATACTACATGTGTGGATACAACTGAGATAGTATCAATACTGAGGTATTTCCCTGTGTGCCATGAGCGAGTCTGCTGTATGATTATACACCCAACAGTCCAGTCTAGTGTGGCATGTCCCCTAAGGCTACCACCCAATAATATGTCATATGACCAGTGTCAGACAAATAGCAGTGTGCTATTACAACCACTTTAAATGGACAGTTCAACACTAGTGTGCCACAATGACAAAAGACAATGCATCCTTGAAGTATTGTATGTCTCCTCTAGGTGTAATAAAGCAGGATATCAATGACATGGCTCTGATGAAACACACCTAATGATTGCAATTGGCAATTACTATGTTTTGTTTAAATCACCTGGTTTAATTAAGAGTTGCATGGCATGGTGAGTTTATGCAGTGTGTTGCAGGTGTGATGGGCTCAGGTTCGAAACATGGTAGAGGTGTTTACTTTGTACATGTGTCTATTCAGCTGAGCTTTGTGAAGCTGTGCAATGCGGCGTCACACAGCGCTATGATAAAAAAACATAAAGAAAAGAAAAAAGGGGAGATTGGTGAAATGGGGCCAAGCAGGGGATAAAACATAGTGAAAGGCAGGGAGGGATGTGCAGGAAAGTTGCTTTCCATTTCTTGTACAGCAACAACTGTGCACTTTGCCAGAATTTGTAGATGAATTTGGACTCGCAAACCCCAGAGGGAGGGGTGAGGACAACATAACTGAGTTGTCCACCCAACTGGACCAAATTACATGTGTCCAGTGGACACGTGTGAAATGGAGAGCTGCGTATGAGACATTTTTTTAGGACAGGTGTTCATTTTTTTTTTTAAGGTGAGAGGGGAATATTGGGGAAGGGACATAGGAGGTACATGTGGGGGATGTAAGCTGGGTATGTGAGGATGCATTTGCAAACAGACAAGACAGCAGGCAGAGGAGGTGTGTGAGACATGAGCAGAGTGAACACCTTGGATAGGGAGGGTGTTGTGGAATTCAAATCCCATGAACTTCCAGACGGCAGCAGCATGACTCACATCCCCACCCATGGGACTGTTGGCACTGCTCCTTCACTGTCCCAGGAGTGGCAGTGCTGGAGGCTGGGCTCCGGGGCGAGGTTGCCCCAACAAGTTGGACAGCATGTCCTCAATCTGGTGCAGGTGGTAGTCATAACCACAGTAGACTATCCTGCGCACCAAGACCAGCAGCTCAGCCTGGGAGACAACTCCCTCTCCACCACTGCTCCCAGAAGGTGGTCCGCCCCCGTCTCATGGGGCAGCACTACCCGATGTCACAGGTATTGCAGGGGTAACAGAGGAGGCACCACCAATCTGGGTCCCAGATGTGCCACGGTCAGTTAAGGCAAGGTAGGGGGATCAGCCAGAACCGGCCTACCTTGACATGCTGTGGTAATTAAGGTATAGCAATAAGTTGAGGTTAGTTAAGAACAAATCATTGCTAGCATTAACAGCATGGAACATCATATTAATTAACCCAAATACATAGCAATGTATATTATGTATGACACGTGAAAGGACAGTCAGTATGTTACCAGCATGCCAGTAACAGTTAAAGCATAAGGACAAATGCACGGTTAATTTAACAAGATATGTTAATATGAAAGCATAACACATAACAATAACAAACCACATTTCCCAAAATATAGTTATTTTAACAAAATATGTTAACAGTAAACCATAATAATACATAACAATATTAAATACATGCAGATTAGTGACAATGCAAATGATATCCCTGAAAACGGTGGTAATACTAACTCTACAGGTGTGTTTTGTCACTTTTGTGTAAAGTGACTACAAGTCTCCTATAGGTGATGTAGCATGTACATACCTCTCAAGTGTTTCATGGGACAGTATGTGCCAAGCAATAAAAAATGCATGTACACAACTAGACAGAACACTTACACATCATGTGGACTTGTATAACTACCAAGGTGTTCTGTAAGCAGATTTGGTAATACTTTGCATTCCAGGTAATCATTTCCATGGTAATCCTGTGACAGATGGATTACACAATATTAATTACAGTATGAGAAATTATGACACTTGAGAAACATGTTTGTGTACAGTTCATAAACCGTCATGCCTTAGTTGCCAGGCATGGGAATAGAATCCAGTAGTTGTGACTGCAGGGGACATCTGCAAATAATATAATAATTGACTGCAGCAACTTAGTACAGACATGCAAGGAATACAGCCATACTGGAAGTAGACAGATTTGTTTATGAATCAACAATGCTGGTGAACACGTTATTCTTACTGATTTTAAAACTCTGTGAAATCTACTCATAGCATGGGCTAACTCATATACCTTTTGTTCCTGGGGAGAGAGAGAAAATAAGAGGATTTTGTGACTGATAGTGTTCTGGAGATAATCTTGAACCATACTATGAGATGAGCAATACAAGTTACAGGGCATTATTTTTGCATTCTAAAACTATTATAGTGTTATAAACTGACTGCACCGACAGTAGAACACACATGCATGAAATACAACCATACTGTTTAGGTGAGGGGTTAGTTCATCTTTGAGCTCGTGTAGGACGCAGCCTGGGACATCGTCCAATCCCATTGATGCTGTGTTTTTGGCTTTGGAGAGGGCTATTTTAACCTGAGTGTCTGTGATTTCAGAGTCTCTACATTCTTCTTGTATGGTTATGGGCCCTTTTGGGGGTGAGAGGGGGTGAAGTATGCACTGAACCTGTCTGCCAGGATGTTGGCAATATCGGTTGGTTCAGTGCATTTTGTGCCATTCTGCACTAACTCTGAGCAGATCTGAGCATTGCCACTTAGATTCTTGACATAGCTAAAGAATGCCTTGTGGTTATCTTTGGAGTTCTTGGCAAGTTTTCTTTCAAAGCTTGCCTTGGACAGTTTTATGAGGGATTATAGTTTATTACTGATACTGATCAGGGATGTCTTCACTTCTTGGGATGTTACTCTTTTCTGTACTAGTTTGCTCCTTCTATTGTATAGCTTGTTTATATAAACAGCCTCTGCAAGTCTTGAACCCAAGACCCTGCACACCATAGCCAAAGCAATTTACCACTAAGCCATGTCACATTTTTTTATATGAGAGCACAGCTTGGCACTGCTGTGCTCATCATCTCGCCATGCAAACATGCAGTTAAAAAAAAATTTAAAAATAAAACATCATAAAAATGACATATTATACATTTACACACTTCACATCATTACTTGTTTTCTCTCTCTCTCTCTCTCTCTCTCTCTCTTTAACATATCCAGCTTCCCATTCTCCTATCCTGCTCTAAGATTAAGGGTCTACCTGCCTGGAGAATAAGGACCCCCACAAATATTACCAACCACTCATCCTTAAAACTACTGAAACTTGCCATTTTAAAGTCAAAAACCCTGCTACCAAGGGAAGCAAGAAAGTATCTATTCCCCAAACCTAGCAGTAAAGTTGTAGTTTTACTAACATAACTTCTATGTGTGTTACATTACACATATATACTAACTATTAAATACATATACCAGTTATTTTAAAGTATTAAAACTAGTGACTTAGCCAGGATACCCAGCAGCCATACCCCTCTCTACTCCTTAATAAACAAACTTTCCTGTCCCTGTGCTGCCTCCTGCAGCTGTTATCACAACCTTCCCTAAGTCTATAATAGCTATTTCCTATCTCTAGCTCAGCTGTAACTTTATTTCCCTGTCCAGGTTGCTCCCTCTACTAGGCTTGTTTCTCACACTCCTACCTCTTCTCTCCCTCTTAGAATCTCGCAATACATATCTCTGCTGTTTAAGACTGCTCTTACATTCCCTAGTCAATCCACCAATTTGCTTAATAACTGCACCCAGCTATTCCCCCAACTATCAGTAACACAGAATTTCCAGCTCTATACTTACCCTTTCCCTCCTGGTAGCAACACAGCTATCAGCAGCTCACAGATTGCTCTCTCAGACCCTTCTTCCTTTATTTGTATCCCACATTGTTCGCCCTACCCTGCCCCCAATTCCCATAAACCCCCACCACTTCTACATTTATTTTTTCCCATCCCCCTCCCATCCTCCCTAAATAACCAATATATACCTTTCCTCCTTACTCCACCCACTTATAGCCAGCCCACTTACTTACATTCAGTCTATCCGCTTCCCTAATCAATTACATTCCCCACCCCTTCTTACAATTCTAAGAAAATCTGTTCCTCTTCCTAAACCCTCACTCCTACATAGCCTTTTTCTCTGCTCCACAACTACATATAATCTTTCTCCTCTTGCACAAACATGCCTTTAATAATCCTCCACACCCACCTGGCCCCCTGCCTCCTCCTTCTTTTACTAATTCCTTTATGCTATACCACTTCATTGTCCTCCAATGCCTGCCCAATTCTACCTACAAAAATAACCTCCATACACTCCAACCTTTACCCTTACTCTTACTCTCACTTCCACTCTATCTCCCCTTCCCTCTTCCAGCCTAAGCTTCTACACCGATTCCACACTAAAATCTTCTCCACCTTTGCTACAAAACAGACACATAAACTAATCTTAGATCTTCCTAAATTCTTAGTTTTCAAATACAAATGGCTCAAGATTAACTCCTTCAACAACCTAGTCTTAGCCGGTGATATCCACCCCAACCCCGGTCCCAATAGCATTATTAATGCCTCCTCCCTCCCTGTACCTCCCACCCCCTACAACTCCATAAAAATCTTCACAATTAATGCCCAGAGTCTCAACAACAAAGTCCACCAATTTCAAGCTTGGCTAAGCCATAACAAACCAGACATCCTAGCCATCTCTGAAACTTGGCTTAAACCCCATATGTCTGATTCAGAGATCCTGCCCCCAGGATTTCACATCCTTAGAAATGACCGATTAAATAAAAAAGGTGGTGGTACTGCCTTAGTCTACTCTGACCTACTCATCTTAATTCCCCTCCAAATTCCAATTCCTCAATTCAATAACAGTGAACCTACAGCTGGACTACTAAAACTGAACAAATGTAAAAACATCTGCTTTATTGCTCTATATATATCTCTTGGTAACAACATCTCTATCCTCGAAGATATCCTCCACTGGGCATCTACTAACATTAAATACGAAACCTACATTCTAGGTGATGTAAATATTGACTGGAACAAGGTCAATAGTCCCTCTCCATCCATATGCATTAACCTCTATAACTTCACTCAAAAAATCTACCCTATCACTCGACCTAACGATACTAACCCCCCTGGATCTACTATTGACTGGATCCTAGTCTCTGATCCAAATAAAATAACCAACTCTGGCACAATTCCTGATTCCATTAGTGACCACTTACCAGCTTTCATTCAACGTGCAACTAACTCTTCTCCTCACCAGCACCAATACATTCTTACTCGCAACCTTAATAACTTTAACCCCACAACCTTCTCTAATATGCTTAAACAAGTGGACTGGCAAATTCTAAAAACCCTCCCACTTGACAGTGCTACAGACTACTTCAACTCTGTCTTCCTAGACACCCTAAATTCTGTAGCCCCACTAAGAAACAAAAGAATAACAACTAATACAGCTCCTTGGCTATCCAAGCATACTAAACAAATTATGCTTCAAAGGGACAAATTGTGAAAGCTTTACCAAAAAAATTACCTGCCAAATACCTTCCTTCAATATAAACAACTTCATAACCATGTGAAACAGCTAATCACCAAGGATAAAAAAATCCTACTACATTAGGCTCCAGTCTAATAACAACAAAAACCCTAAGCAATTCTGGAAATCTATTAATTCACTTCTCAATCCTGGCTCCAAGAATAATCCCTGTCCTGACCCTAGTAAATCAGACCTTGAAATCAGCTCAGATTTTAATTCATTTTTCATAGAAACAATATCAGATCTAACCAAGACATTCCCCAACAACCTTCCAGTCTCTCGCTCTCCCCCATCTAATTCCCCTAATAATCACTCCCTTATGTTCAACCTCAAACCTGTCTCTATTAACTTTATAAAAAAACTTCTATGCAAACTTAAACCTTGCTCTAATGCTCCTGACAATATTCCCTCCTCTTTCCTAAAATGTGCTGCTAATGGTATAGCTCTCCCAATCAGCATTATTAACAGATCTTTAAAGGAATCATACGTCCCCAAACTCTGGTGCTCAGTTTATATTCTTCCTCTCCACAAAGTAGGCAAAAACACCAATATTTCAAATTTCCGCCCTACTGCACTACTCTCACCAATCTCTCAAATCCTTGAAATGTGCGTTCACCTCCAAATTATGCCTTCTCCAACCCAAAACAATCTTCTTACACCTACCCAACATGGCTTCCACCCAGGCCACAGCACCATAACCGCCCTACTGTCTTTCCTAGAAACTGTCAATCAAGCCTGAGATTCTGGACACCTGGTCTCTACTGTATTGCTAGATTTGTCCAAAGCTTTCAATACTGTTTCCCACAAACACCTCCTCTCTCATCTCTCAAATCTTCATCTCTCACCAGCACTTTATCCTGGTTCTCCAGCTACATATCAGACAGATCACAGTCAGTCAAATGGAAAACCTCCACCTCCCCCTTCTTAGCTACTCCTGCTGGTGTACCTCAGGGATCTATCCTAGGGCCAATGCTTTTTAACATCTTTATTAATAACTTTCACTCTGCAATTCCCGATGCAAAAATCATTCACTATGCAGATGATTCTACCTTGGTCTGCTCTGCCTCTAACCTCTCTGAACTGCTCACTAAAACTCAAACTGCTTTTTCAACCACCGAAAACTGGATGCGCCAAAACCACCTCTCTCTCAATGCCAATAAATCTAAAATTTTACTGTTCTCCCCAACAAAGACTCATTCCTATAACAAAGATACTTTCAGAGTCCTGAGTCAAACCAACTCACCTATAGAAGTGGTTCCATCCACCAAACTACTCGGCATTACTATAGATGAATACCTTAGGTTCGACATCCACATTCTGCAAAATATTAAGAGAACCCACCAAAAACTTGGTATGCTATAAAGGAATAATCACTTCCTCTCACACTCTACTAGGCACACTCTGGCCACTGCCTATCTTCTGCCCTCCTTACTATACGGAGCTCCTCTCCTTACCAGCCTGTCCTCCTCTATCACCTACAAACTAGAAAACTGCTATAATAAAATCTCTAAATTTGCCACCAAATCCAAACATTCCACCCATCATCGCCACAAACTGCAGTCTCTGAATTGGCTAGAACTCCCAAACTACCTCCAACTCACCACTGCTCATAGATTCATATTTCACCCTTCTAAATGTCCAGCTCTAGCTAATATCCTTCCCCCTTACACCCCTAATAGAACTCTCAGATCTGAACATCAAAACTTGATAGGTATCCATAAGCCCAAACGTCCTGCTGGCCAATGCCTCCTGTCTTTCTCACTAGGTAAGAAATGGAATTATTTCCCCTCCACTCTAAGAACTATACCAAACTCAGAAAACTTCAAAACCCAGCTTTTCAAACACCTGTCCACTAAATGGAAATGTACCTGCCTTCACCCTACCTAAATTCTCCCAACTACTTGCCCATAAAATGTTTTTGTTTCTTCTCTCCCAGGTTCCTAAGTTCTCTAAATCTCCCATAGCTTGTTTTTCTATGACTGTATCCAAGCTCTATTCAATTCCTAGAGCTACCTAACCCTCATCACAACTGTGTAAATATTGGAAATAGTTTCATACTTTAAATGTGTGCTTGTAAATGTTTTATATTTCTACTTTAAAGGTGTGTATGTGAAGTGTTTTCCCCACATACTATGCAATAAGTGGTCTCATAAATGAACCTGTATAACCCTTAAGATCATCTACAATGATGTTTGTCTGACTATTGTGCAACACTGTATGTACCTTTGTTGCAATTTGTTCTAGATAATGTATCATTACATTTCTGTATTACTATATCTGTACTGTATACTGTATTTGGAGCTTTTCTCCCCGGGCCTCCACTGAAAATGGGTCCCTTGTGCCCAGTGGACTTCCTCGGTAATCAAACTGGAAATAAATAAATAAATAATTAGAACAGTGGCAGGGAGCATTACAGGGAGCCTCACACTCATCTGCAGCCACAGGTAGCTGCTACACCTCTCCCTACATTGATTCAATATCCATGTTCCTTGGCTCTCCCTCAGCACTGAGCCATCATTAATATGCATTGCGCGCTGCCGAGGGGGAACTGTGGCCATGTACATGGATACATTCCATGTAGGCTCTACACTGTGCCTACACGGATTTTATTAAATCCTGGGATAACTGTTTTATGTAAGTGGCTCATTAGTATTTGAAAACTAAATTCTCTGTTGCATTAAGGTGAACACAAAGTTTTTTAAGGTTTCTGTGTAAAAACAGTTCAGTGGATTACTAAAATATGGTTGAAGGGGGAAATTTCAGAGAAAGCCCTTGATATGCTTTCATCATATTGCCATTTGAATTATAAATAGTGAAATTTCTTCTGCAAATATTGTTGCTGAATTAATTTATTGGAGGATGATTCTACTGACGAAGAATTTCTGGCTCACATTCTGTTGGGATATTGCTCTTTAAGAAGATGAGCCATGACCTTGATGTTTTAAGACCTGCCACAGAGAGGGAATGTTTGTGAAGGTTTGGTGAGTAATCTGGCAGCTGTGCCTTATGCTTTAATACAGAATTTCTGCCCTGTAGGTATCAGTTTGAATTAAGGTTAGGACCAAATAAAGGTGGGTAAAGTACAATTATGAATTAAATGGAAGTAATTTAATGCCAAAGTGTGTTGGCATTATATGGATGGTGCAATAGATAATGATGGCAAGGACTTTGAAGAACTTTTCTCCTTCTCTTGAAGACTAAGTAGAATCTGCACTGTATGGGTAAGCTCCTGCCTGGCTAAGTACTCTACAAGAATGTGTGTCTGTGTCTGTGTCTGTGTTAATATATGTTTGTGAGAGATGCTGATATAAGATAATGTAAGACAAATTCTTTAGACAAAATTCTGAGGCCACCAGTACATATGATGGTGTTTTGATTTTGTTAGAACTCCATGTAAGGCAACATGTAGGTTAATGTTGAAATGTATTCATCTTCAATAAGGACATAAATAATGCTAAATTAAAATAAAATTGTTGGGCTGAGTCACCTGTTAGTACATCTGATAAGTTGTCCTAGTTCAGGTGCAAAGATATTTAAATGTGGTGTGCTGGCTGTATGGTAATGTAGTAATAATAAATGGATTATTCTAGAATGGATTATACTGTGCACTTTTATATGAAGTTTTAGGAGGTGCTTCCTGGGGAAGGGGTTGCTGGTAATGGAGTTTAAGTGAGTTGGATTTTGTCATTATTTGTCAGTTTATTGACTGGATGAATGCTTGATGAGAAAATGAGGTGCGACTCCCAGCATGAAGCTGTCATAGTGCAAATGGTTAGCAATTTTTAGAAACAAGGGGGTGATGCAGTAAATACAAGCTTAGGTGGAATACTTGAACTTTCAGGGGCTTTATTATTTTAATAAAAGATAAATGAGTTATAATTTGGAACAAGGACATGTCAGTATTTGAAGACAGGGAGTAAATTCGGGATTATGGAATATTGGTTGATAAATGATATAAATGAGGTGTTATACCCCTCATCAATAAGGTTAGAATTATTTTTTTCTGTATCCTTTTACCCTACTGCTGTGTTGGCCATTAAGCCTTCTTAACTAAACTTGAGCCCTTTTATTCCCAGAGGTGAGAAATACACAAGTCCCTCTAGAATGAGAGCCATCTAGAGTGGCCGTATCCATGCAGGCAGTCTGGAGTGTCTGTCCTAAAAGGCATTCTGACAATTGAGGACAATCTTTTTTTAATGTATGCCCTAACTCCTCTCCCTTTGTGTTGACAGGGGGATGTGGACCATCTATGCCCAGCTACCCATGCATGCTTACTACTTCACACAAAGGCTGACATCACTGGCTTGGAAAACCCTCCCCCAGGACCGGGGAAAGCATTTAGGGGGTCCCCACCAAGTGTTAAGTTGGGGCTCCCAGGACCCTACCAGAGTAAGTATCCCCCAGTTACTGCTACTCCTTCTAAACAAACTTTTAGCTAAAGCCAGAAAGCTTTTGGAGTAGTGCTTACAGACTGAATTGTAGTTATAATGCTGTTACATTACAGTAGGCCTGTGCAACACACCAAGATGGCCCATCCTACACAGGGAAATTCACAGTGACTAGCATTTATTTGCAGTGATGCTACATTGCAACAACACGTGTAGGGCAATCCTCAGATAAAAGGGGGGTATAATTTTATTTATTTTATTTTACATTTGTTTACCGGGATAGTCCAAAAACTTACATAGATTAGACAGACATTAGCAAACAATTATAAAAACAAAGTAATTATATACAGTGGCTTAGTAGTGTTCCCTAGTAGGGACTCACAATTCTCATGGACAGACAAAATTAAAAGTAAGAGACATCAGATTGGAAGCAGAGCTTGGTGACGTAGTTAAAAGTTATGATAATTAGAGAATATGCTTTCAGTTTATAACTTAACTCAGGGTTGGTACATGGGCATAGCCAATTCCCATTGAGATACTGTTTGAGGTTTTTTTTTTTTTAAGAGACTTTTGGGGGATTGTAGGGTTATATAGTTTGGCAACGAATTCCAGGCTTTGCCAACGAAGTTGGCAAACAGGGATTCACCAGCAGAGTTATTAGCTTTGTGGGTTTGGACCAGTAGTTTATCAGCTGACCATAGGGATCTCAGGTTGCTATATGGCTTTGGCTTAATAATATTTTTAAGTGAGGGGGTATCCTCAGGGTGGTACAAAATTTTGTGCGCTATTAAGAGTTGATTGAATTGAATTAAGCTAGGCAGTTCTAGTCACTCTAGGTGTTTATGGTTCTGGCAGTGGTGGGTTCTATAGGTGGAGCCAGTGGCAAATCTGGCAATATGATTGTAGCTATGGGACAGCTTACCTAGTTTGGATTTGTTGAGGTTTGAGAGTACAGGCAAGGCATATAAAAGAGTAGAGAATAAGTGTGATCGGGCGACTGCAGTCCTAGCCAGTGGGGTTAAAAATGTCTTATTTCTATACAGTGATCCAAGCTTCTTATTGATGGTCTGTATGGTTTTGTTGACCTGTAGGTCAAATTTGAGATTATTGTCTATGATAACCCCTAGCAGTTTGGTGTGATGATCTGGGGAAATAGTGTACCATTGTTAGATGTGACAGAGAATGAAAGTGTGGTAGATCTACTAGTGGGGGAGAAGAGTATAAGTTTAGTATTACTGGGGTTCAGAAGTAGGCGTCGCTTGGTGAGCCAGTTCTCGATAGTGTTAAATGTATTTTGGGTTAAGGTTTGCAGTTCGGATGGGGAGGTGGCTAAGCAGATCAGAGTGGAATCATCTGCATATTGAATGCAGGGAGCTTTGGATAGCAGTGTGAAGATTGTTGATAAAAATAGAGAATAGTAGTAGACCTAGTATGAACCCTTGAGGGACACCAAGTATTAGAGGTAGCTGGCAAGAGAGTTTGCCCTGCCACAGTACTGCCTATTGTCTACCAGTCAGGTAGAACTGGAACCACTGGATAGCGGGCTTGTTGAGGGAAATAGATTTAGTGAAAGAACGAGAAGCTCATGGTTGACCATGTCAAAGGCTTTTGACAGGTCAAGAAAGAGGGAGGAAGTAAGCCTATTGTCATTCCTGTTTTGGTTTATGGCAGTAGTAAAGGAAAGGAGGGCTGAGGTGGTGCTGTGGTATGGCCTGAAACCATGCTGGGAGTCGGATAGTAAGTTTTCTGTGTAAGGTATTGCATTAGTTGCTTTTGTACACATTTCCTCCATTATTTTGGCTAATGGGGAAAGAATGGCAATGGGTCTATAGTTGGATATGTCTGAGGAGCTACCACCTTTATGGAGTGGGATGACGTGAGATATTTTCCAGAGGGAGGGGATAGCATTTTTAGATAAGGTTCTGTTAATGAGGATAGATATGGGATAGGCAATGGCATCTGCAGCTATTTGTCGGTAATCTGCAGGGAGAAGGTCAGCAGCAAGGGGGGTAGGTTTTAGTTTTTTTTAGAAGTGTTTTGATAAAACTAGTGGATATTTGTTGAAAGCTAAATTTGGGGTGATTATTGGGTAGATTAGGTGTGTGGTTTAAGTTAGAGGGGGTTAGTTGATTTGCTAGGGATTGGATTGTTTCAGTGAAAAAGTTATTAAAGGTGCTAGCTATACTCTCTGGGGAACTATGGGTGTAGTTAGCCGGGACTGGGGTGGTGGAATGACCTGGATGAAGTAGTTGATTTAAGCCTGCCCAGAATGTTTGAGGGTTGTTATGGTGTTTTTGTAGGAGATTTTAGTAGAAGCTTTTTTTTTATCCAGTAGATTTTTTTTGTATCATTCCTGAATTAACAATATTTTAGATGGTCAAATGGGGCTTTAGTTGTTCTCCAGCTGGCCCAGGATCTGTTTCTAGTTTTGATTTTAGCTTTGGTATCTTTTGTGAGCCATGGTGCTGTATTTGATCTAGATTTTATTGTACGTGCTGGAGCATGGGAATCAAGGATACTTAGGAATTTAGTGTTAAAGTGATCTATGGCCTCCTCTAATGTTAGATTTTTTTAGTTTTGACCAGTCAACTGCTTTTAATTTGTTTTGGAATATAGCAGTGTCAAAGTTTTTCCTGTTTCTAACTGTTTTATATTTGGCCTGGTGAGGGTTTCCTGCCTTATATTTTATGATATAGGTTAGACAGTACTCACTGAGGTCATCAGGGAGAGTACCAGCTGTGTACAGTTGAGGTTGGTTATTAACTAGGATCCAGTTTAGGATACTTTCTCTGTTGGTTGGTTTGTTTATCCTAGTGGGAGAGGTTATGGTCTGTTTAAACCCAGATAAGTTTATATGAATGAGGGGGGGGTCGTAGGAGCAGGGGTGCCAGTCGGTGTTAAAGTCACCAAGAACTATGGTTTCATGGGGATAGGTAGTGGATAACCAGTAAAGGATATCTTCTAAGGTATTTAGGTTGTGCCTGGTGGAATGTATGCACAGATGATGTTCAAGTGCTTGTTTTGGTTAATCTGTAGCTTGGTTATGAGGAGTTCTGCGTTATTGAATTGGGGATATTGAATGGTGTCTCTATTAATGGTTAGAGTATTTTTGTCAAGGACTGCTATCCCACCTCCTTTCCTTGTAGCATGGTCTAATTGGTGAATATTGTATCCTGGAGGTAGTATCTCATTGTCAGTAGTACTGGGTTTTAGCCAGGTTTCCGTAAGACACATAATGTCTGGGGAGTGGGTTGCTAGGAGGGCATGTAGCTTGGGAATCTTATTGTTAATACTTCTAATATTTATGTGAAATGCTAGGAGAAAACTAGTGGGAGTATTCATGGGTAGCTTGACTGTGGGGGTTGTGGTAGGGGAGTGGAGGATATTGGGTGTGGGTGGACCAGGGTTGGGAGGAATGTCTCCATGTGTTATAAGGTTATAGTGACAGGATATTCTGATCTTTAGGAGTTTGTTTATAAGTTTTATATAGTCTTTGTCTTTAGGATTATGTTTTGTGGCTGTACAGAGGTGGTGTTTTATAGAGGGTGGTATATTCGGTGTGCTGAGGATGGTAAAGTGTTTGGTTGTTATGTGTGAAGTCATGAGTGTCTGTTTGACCATTTGGGTAGTGAATACCATGGCCAAGTGTTTGCTCGTAGGCAGTGAGATGGTAAAATAGAAACAGTATAGGCATTAGGGTAATTAGTATTTTTTGCTTGTTTGCATTTTGTTAGGGGGCGGGCCAAATTTTGATGGCTGACTCTGCTAACAGGGTGTGGAAGAATGGGAGAGAAGGAAATGGGTTAAGGGGGGAGGGTTATTCAATGACGTGTGAGGTGCTGATTGGTACTTAGCATGAGGGGAGTGGCAAGGGAGTGGTAAAGTCTGGTTTAAATTTAGCACTAGTGTGAGTGGGTGAGATTTGTGGACAGGGAAGGGAGCAGGGTGGAGCTAACACTGACTCCGAGAGTTACCTTGGGCTTTTGGTTTGTATGATTGTATGTAAGCAATGTTTTTGTCTGTACTTTAATTTGTTTTATAGGGAAGGGAGCAGAGTAGGGCTAACACTGACTCCAAGAGTTACATTGGGCTTTTGGTTTGGATGATTGTATGTAAGCAATGTTTTTGGCTGTACTTTAATTTGTTTTATTTTTTTTTTATTTTTACACCAAGTTTCAGGCTAAGTTTAATAAGCTCCTAGGGGTAAACTAGCAAATTGGGGGCAGGGAGGGGAGAAGACCGGGGCTAACACTGACTCTGAGAGTTACCTTAGGCTTTTGGTTTGTATGATTGTATGTAAGCAATGTTTTGGCTGTACTTTAACTTGTTTTTTTTTTTATTTTTACACCAATTTTTAGGCTAAGTTTAATAGGATCCTAGGGGTAAACTAGCAAACTGGGGGTAGGGAGGAGAGCAGAGTGGGGCTAATACTGACTCTGAGAGTTACCTTGGGCTTTTGGTTTGTATGACTGTATGTAAGCAATGTTTTTGGCTGTACTTTTATTAATTTTATTTTTACACCAATTTTCAGGCTAAGTTTAATAGGATCCTAGGGGTAAACTAGCAAATTGGGGGCAGGGAGGGGAGCACAGTGGGGTTAACACTGACTCCGAGAGTTACCTTGTGCTTTTGGTTTGTATGATTGTATGTAAGCAATGTTTTTGGCTGTACTTTAATTTGTTTTATTTTTTTTTATTTTTACACCAATTTTCAGGCTACGTTTAATAGGATCCAATGGGTAAACTAGCAAATTAGCAACAGGCTGTGCTTTGGGAAAATAATATATCCACGCATCTCCCTATTACCCTTGGTGTCCCTCAAGGCTCTATTTTGGGCCCTCTCCTATTCTCAATTTTTATCAACGATCTAAATATAATAATTCCTCAAGCTACCTGCATACAATATGCAGATGATTCCACATTAATATGTTCTGCCACTTCTTCATCTGAACTCCAGTCCCTCACCCAAAGAATGTTTAATATAGTAGAAAACTTGTTCCTACAGTGCTGCCTCCTCCTGAATCCCAAAAAAACAAAATTACTGTTCTTCACTTCTACACAAAAAGTCCTCCCCAATAGACTTCACACTCATATCTAATAATGGCACTGTCATATCTCCCGACACAACCACCAAACTCTTAGGAGTAATAATTGACCACAACCTGAACCTCACCACACACATCAACACTACAATAAAATCAGTTAATAGAAAACTAGGCTTCCTTTACAAAATTAAACCCTTCCTTAATCCAATAGCTAGAATTACTATTGCCCAAACCCATCTTATCTCCACCCTCCTCTATGCCTCACCCATTTATACCAATCTGACCAAAAACAGCCTCAACAAACTGGCAACCTCCTATAATAACATTGCCAGATTTGCCACTGGCTCCCCTTTTAGAACCCACCATTGTCATAATCTAAAACAACTAGGATGGCTGGAACTGCATAATCAGCTTCAATTTCACCAACTTACTATCACCCACAAGACCCTTTATCATCCTAGTAATACTCCAGTACTCCCTAGCCTTATCACCCCCCCTACAAAAATCTTACAACCCTAGGTTAAGCAAATAAATTACTAGTATCCATACATAAATCTAACAATAAGGCAGGGGACTCAATGTTCTCCAACACTGTGGGGAAAGCCTGGAACCTGCTTCCCAGTGAACTCTCATCTCTTTCCACTACACTACTTTTCAAAAAGCAACTTAAAGAATACCTTAAAACTTACTGGCTATGCCCATGTATTAACCCAGACTAATAATCCCCTTCCTGCTATGTCCACTGTATACTTATCTCACTATTACTGCACTATCTCTACCTCTTTCATGAACCTCAGAGAGAATGATCTGTAAGTTACATAAGGTCTGTTTTTAACTTAGTCTTTCTTAGGAACCTCTACAGAAGGGTTGGAGGGGTGGCCTAATGGTTAAGGTGTTTGCCTTACAAACACAAGGTGCAGGGTTTGAGTCTCACAAGGGATCCTAGGCTTAAAATGGCTCACAAGAGCAGTTAGCCTAGTACTAACCTATGAACCTATTAAAGTATGAACTTGCATTGCAAGCTTTCTACTGTATCAATCATGTCTCTACTTCATAAATACTTGCTTTCTTTCTTTTAAATATGTAAGTTATATGATTACTAAGCTGCTATGTAAAATTGCATTCTAAATTGTATTGTACCTGATGTTGCTATTATCTGTTTAGCGGAGCTTATCTCCCCGGGCCTCTACTGAAAATGGACATATATCCAGTTGGACTAGTCTGGTCAACAAATTTAAAATAAATAAATAAAATTGGGGGCAGGGAGGGGAGCAGACCGGGGCTAACACTGACTCTGAGAGTTACCGTGGGCTTTTGGTTTGCATGATTGTATGTAAGCAATGTTTTTGGCTGTACTTTAATTTGTTTTATTTTTTTTATTTTTACACCAATTTTCAGGCTAAGTTTAATAGGATCCTAGGGGTAAACTAGCAAATTGGGGGCAGGGAGGGGAGCAGAGCATAGCTAACACTGGCTCCGAGAGTTACCTTGGGCTTTTGGTTTGTATGACTGTATGTAAGCACTGTTTTTGGCTGTACTTTAATTTGTTTTATTTTTTTTATTTTTACACCAATTTTCAGGCTAAGTTTAATAGGATCCTAGGGGTAAACTAGCAGATTTAGTCAATATGGATGGAGCCAAATTACTGTGGGGACAGCCTAGAAGCAAAACTTTACCAAATTAAAAAGTAAATTCTTGGGACTGGAACAGTGTGTGAGTGTAAGGCTGATTCAAGGTATTATAGTCCAATCTAGTGGCAATTGGCTGGATCCCTTCACTGTTGTTGTGCATACACCTTTAAGCCTCAACAGTTTACAAAAACTAAATTGTAATTCACCTATTACAATAGAAAAGCTGGAGAGTCAGGTTCTTGCTTCCCAGAGGTTTTACTTAGTTAAGATAGCCAGCTTCAGTGGAGAAGGTAGAAGTTGCTTTATGCAGTTAATCCCAGGTGGGGGTGGGGGGGTCAGGCAGGAAATAAACCCGTGAAAACTGAAAAATAAAGGTAAATACACCAGAATTAGTGCAAAGGTTACAAAAATGTGAAGTGGAGAACATGCAAGGAATAGAGATGGACAGTAAAATTAATTATATTGCATAAATTATAATTAAAATTGATTTTATTGCATACAGTATCAACTCTGTAAAATTCAGCAGTGAATACACACAGGATATAATGCACAAAGCAAGGTATGGCTGTTTTAGGACAATAATTCTAGAGTTATGTTATTCAGTATGAACTAACAGTAACATGAACTGCGTCCACTTATCCTTCTATTAAAGCAATTGTAAAGTCCATCCTGTAAGTCTTTTAAGTACAGTAGCATGCCATAGGAATGCTTACAAATGTAATCAGAACATGAATAACCTTTGCAAAACAGTTAGCAGTATGCCTGGCAGATATTCAACAATTAAAGCTCTACCTTCATAAAACAAGATAAAAATAACAAGCAGTTTGTAAGTTAGAACGTTAGCTAGCTCTCAAAACATATAGGAGTTCTGAACAGCAGTTACAGCTTAGCACCATCATATACTTCAGTAGTTAACAATAATAACCAAATAAATCAGCAGCTAACAATAATAAGAGGACAGTAATGCAAATTAGCTGTAATATACATGTGATGCTGCTCAACTTACTTGCTGTGCAGGCACAACGAACAGGGGGGTAGGGAAGGTACAACAGCTACAGGATGAAATGAATGTGAGTTAGGTAGTAGAGAGTTTGATTAAAGATGGCACCCTAGGAGGGGGCTGACTAATGAAGATAATCAGGGGGTGGGAGTAGCAGATAGGGAGAATGAAGCAGAGAGCAGCCAGAACAGGATTAACCAGCTGGAGGGTGTCAGGTTCTTGCTTCCCAGAGGTTTTACTTAGTTAAGATAGCCAGCTTCAGTGGAGAAGGTAGAAATTGCTTTATGCAGTTAATCCCATGAGGGGGGTGGGGGGGTCACGCAGGAAAGAAACCTGTGCAAACTATTACAATAGAAAAGCTGGAGGGAGTTGGGTTCTTGCTTCCCAGAAGTTTTACTTAGTTAAGATAGCCATCTTCAGTGGAGAAGGTAGAAATTGCTTTATGCAGTTAATCCCAGGTGGGGGTGGGGGGTCATGAAGGAAAGAAACCTGCGCAAACTATTACAATAGAAAAGCTGGAGGGAGCCAGGTTCTTGCTTCCCAGAGGTTTTACTTAGTTAAGATAATACGTTATCAAACTTTTAAAAGTTTGAACATCATATGGTCGAAGCCATATGATTGAACTTTTAAAAGTTCGAAAAGCTAAAAAAAATTTAAACAACAGAAAAACCTACCTGACTGTTTAAGCAGGGGGACAAGCCCCCTGCACCCCCACACACCCCGCTCTTTAAATATACCAACTCTGAGATCGCACTACAGTGCAGGAAAGGGAAATTTTCCCATTCTGCACTGTACAGAGATATCCACTGAAACGTTCAAACTTTTAAAAGTTCGATAACATAATATACACCCAGATAAAGTGGTGTCTTGACTAAACAATAAATGGAACTACCAATTGCCTTTTTCCTATTCCCTTCCCGCACTGCTCACATGTCCTACTATTCCCCCCATCCCCCCCATTCTTGCCTCCCCAATCACCTGTTTCTTCATTCTCTCATATTTTGCATTACTGTTTAGCTTTTTTGAGAAGCCATGTTTTTTCCTGGATGCCTTGAAATACCCTGGATGCATTTTAGACTTATTTAAAGTCTTTTCATCCAACGATGCAGTGAAAAAAAATCATGACTAAGGAAAGACATTTCTGTTTGACATTACTTTTTCATTGCATCTCTTCAACATACTCTAAACGGCCAATATTTCAGAGTAACTACAAAACACCACCAGGGTACGAACCCAAGACAAGTCCAACGGAATCAAAAGAATCAGTGTCAGAATAAACAGCAATAAGCAAACTTCTTCCAAAAGTGCAATTTTTTTATTGTAAACAACAAAATAAACCTCTAAGTGCTTTCATCCAGCAGTTTAGGACTTCATCAGAGCATGGGGCTAAAACAAAAGCAGACTAAATTTAAAAGAAGATACAACCAATCAGGAGTCCAAAACTTAATTAATGTAATTAATAGAACAACTGAAGTAAAATTCTTAAAGGAGCACCATAAAATACTGAAAACCCCTAAGGGAAAAACATTAAGAACACATTTAAAACATTAAAATGTTCACAGTATGCATAAACATATTTACAATATACATACAAATAAGAATGTCTGTAGTGTCTAAAAGTGAAATAATTTATCATATATAAAATGAAAACATCAAAGTTGTGCAGCCTTAACTTTTAAAATGCTATAAATATAAATCTTGTTATTCAAACCTGGTTTTTGGGTAGTGTTCAAGCTTAGCAGTCAAACTAGTTCCCTATGCTCTAATTGGGACTCCCAGTTACCACCCCTTGAAGAAATATTAACCTTTTCAATCACCTCAAATTTTGTATTTAACCCCACCATTAGTTGTACAAAAGACAGAATGTTTATAGAGGTCATTTTTAGTGTCCTTTTTTCTGATGACATATAAATGTTCACAGACTCTCTTTTTTAGGACATGTTCATTTTTTCCAAAGTAAAAACTTGAGCAAGAACAACAAATTCCAAGATAAGCTACACTTCTGGAGTTGCGGTTAGCCCAAAGGGAAGAACCCAATGCTCTACCTTTGTATAAAATGGGGTAGGTATCCCCTCCCCACATATAACTGCAGTCATGACATGCTCCACATCTCCAAGTACGTGGAGTACTACCATTATGGTTCAAACCTTTTCCAGGGTGTTCAAAAAATGTTTTATATTATAACCTCTCTTGAATGTGAAGTGCAGTGTAGTTCTAAGGTCCATCTTAAAAATGTTCCAATTGTTGCACATAATTTGCTTCACCTCTCTACTGATGGAGATATAAATCAAAATCATACATCTGGAAAAACTTTTTCAACCTGGAGACCATTGCCATCTACTATAAATATTGCTTCTGTAAATACCTATCTTTCCTACCTGGTAGCACTTCATTTTTAATGTTTCTAATCATCTGGAGGGCATATCCTTTATCCAAGAGCATATTGGTTAATTTATCTAATTCTGTTGCAAATAGTTAGTCATCAGATACTGTTCTAGATAGTCTTATAATCTGACCTTTCACCAGATTGTTTTTTTTTTAAGTTCTACGGTGACTATCAGAATAATGCAAATATAAGTTTGAAAAAGTAGACTTCCTGAAAATATTAGAAACAAACTCCCTTTCAGTTTCGAGTATAGTGACATCTAAATAGTTCATAATGTTCTCTGACCAGGTAATAGTGAATTGAAGAAAATCAGTGGATTTGTTAATGTAATCTAGCAAAATTTGCCAAAACAAATTTTTTGCATCTAAGACTGAAAAAATAGTGGCATTTGGCATGAGAGCTCCTACTTTTTCTACTATCTGCATCAAATGATGAGGACATTTAAGTACTTTGTTTAAATCTCTTGGATCAATACATATTTGAATATCATCTGAGCTTTTCTTAAGAGTTATGACCATGGAGGATACCCATTCAGTTGGTTCTTTCACTGGAGTTATCACACCTGAATTCACCATTTTGTCTAGTGCTGTTTTTACTTTACTATGCATTGCTACTGGAATCGTCCTTGTTAGTTGGACAACTGGACTTACTTCATGGTTTAACTTCATGGAATATGTGACTGGTAGCTTGCCAATCTCATATTTAAAAATATCAGCATATTCATGAAAACTATTCTGTGTAAAACTATCATGGTTGTTGAGACTTATATGGCGGACCTCCTTATTGAATAAAATCAGTACCAGTCTCAAACTATCTTTGAGGGCTAGCAATGACTGCACGTGTCTTTTGACTATATAAAACTGCAAGTCATAGCTGTTCCCAGCAGAATGGCATGTGAGAACTACTGTGCCATCAGTTAAATCTCTTCACCACCATAAGCAGCAAGTTTTGCACACTTTGCTGAATCAAGTTTTTCACCAGCTTTCACTTTGGCAAACATTTGTGTTGCTATAACATTGCACTTGGAGCCAGTATCTACTTTAAGCTCCACAGGTTTTCCATTAATTCAAACAGTACAAAATATTTCACCCTTTGCCACCAGATTACCAGTTAGCTGATAGTTCACTGAGTTCATTGTTTCATCAATCACAGATACAACATCAACATAAAAAGTTTGCTTGCGGCTTTCTAACTGATCTACTTGCTTCTTTGGATATTCTCTTTTATTAAAAGATTGTGCCATTTTAGACTTACAAAGCCTTTTGAAATGATTCCACTTTTTACTTTTGTGACATTGCTGACCAAAAGCTAAGCACTTTTCTTGTTTAGGTTCAATGGTTGCCTCCACAATTACGACAAGTTAACAATAAGATTATTTGTAGCTGCCCCATTTGGTTTATGGTTAAAATCGGGTACTACCACATTCTTCAGCTTACATCTCTTATTCATCTTAGCTTTGTGTCTCACATGATCAACATTCACACTAATAGATGCTGTATGCATGTTTTTCTCATTTGTAAGCATATTTGTGTGCTTTTCTGTATGTTCATATATTTGACAAATCTCTATAGCTTTGCTCAAAGTTAAATCACTATCTTGAAGCAAAATCTTTCTTACTGTATCATTATTAACACGACACACAAGACTGTCCTTTATCCACTCATCTCACAAATCACCAAATCTGCACATTTTTGCTTTATTTCTCAGGTCAGTAATGTATGCTGCTATAGTTTCACCAGGATTTTTGATTTCTTGTGAAAAATATGTGCCTTTCCATTGTAATATTTGTTTGAGGGTTACACAATTCTCTAAATGTATGCTTAAAGCACTCAGGGTCTTCCCACATTTCAGCCTGTATCACAATATGTCAGTTTTCCCCTCCCTTGCATATGTGGCTGGTGCATACGCAAATGAACATTCCTTCTCAATGGCTTCCGAGCCTGTTAAATTAAAAAGTATGGATGCGTTTGTATGTGCATCTTTATCAGAAAAAGCAGCCTATATGAAAATATCATATTCTTGCTCAAACATTCTCCAATTCTTTGCAATATTGTTATCAAACATCAGAGAATCAGGTCTTCGAAATCCCTCTACCATAACAACAAAATACGTTTAAATATAAGCATAAACCAGGTACTTGTAATTATGCACAAATGTACAACAATCTCATTGAAAAAGCTTCACTTTGACACTGCAAACACTGTGAACATTCCAGAAACTTCAGATACTTCTAACAGCCTTAGTCGATGTGAAAAAGTAGTACATTGCAAAAAAATGCTTTTGTTTTAACCCTTTCGTACATCTTAAACATTTTGGAAGTTATTTCAAACACTTTTGTATTTATTTTGAATGCATTTATCAGTATGTCACAATTTTGGACATTTTGTTTAGCTTGATAATTATTTCAAACATACTGAATGCTTCGTCTCACTTTTGGCTACTGAAAACTCATTTAAACAAATTTAAGAACCTATGTACCTTTGAATAACCATTGACCTGTTTGTAAGTTCACTCTGGTATATTCCTCCATTTCTAACCATGTGTCTCATAGCTTGTGTGTTGCTTCAACTTTGGATCCCATTCTGGCACTATGTTGCTTGTCTCATGCATTCAAAAGAGACGATGAAGCGGCGTGTGGCTTCAAGATATTTATTGTACATAAACATGTCAGGAACTGTAATAAGAACAAGTACTTAAGTTAAATGATTCACACATTACTTCAAACACACTCACGTGCATCTCCATAAATGGCATTGTTCTCGTACATGCTCAGTACTTACATGCACATGCTATCTAGCTACAGTGGTTCAACAGGAATATTACACCTAATGATCTACAGATATGAAATCTGGATTATGAGAGAAGCGAAACATGATGGCAGGACAAAGGCTGAAAAACAGGAGCAGATTTTAAATATTGCTTTTATAAACTTAGAACATTGCTGGAACTATCTGTTAGTGTGTGTGTGTGTGTGTGTGTGTGTGTGTGTGTGTGTGTGTGTGTGTGTGTGTGTGTGAGTGAATGACCCAGTAATATGGACACATTTTAAATACTGATCTTATAAACTTAGAAAGTTGCTGGAATAATTGGATCTGTGTTAGCATGCATTTTCTGTGTGGTTGGAATAATTGGATCTCTGTTAGCATGCATTCTTGTGTCAACAAAGACCCCAAACTGAGGGCAGGTTTTAACTACTGCAGTTATAAAACTGAGAATTGCTGGAGTAACTGAATCTGTATTCATGTGCATTTTCTGTGTGTGAGAATAAGATCCAGCTTATCTCTCAACTGTACAGATTTTGGCAGAATGTCCAGATTTTTGCCATATATTTTTCGTCCGTTATTCTTAAAATTGTGTTTATATGGCAAATTAGTGGCAAATCATTAAAGATTGAAGTCAGAAAATAATGACAGACATTTGAGTTTAAGACTTCATACCCTTCAGAAAATTCATGTTAATGATAAACCTGTAATTCTATCAAATTTCTAAGTTTGTAAAAGCAATATTTAAAAATTGTCCCTATTTTTGTGCCTTTGTTTCACTTTTATTTATGGCTTTGTCCAGATTTCTTGCTCTAAGAGGTTGAGAGGTATGAGACCCAGTAATAGGGACAGATTTAAATATTGCTCTTATAAGCTTAGAAAGTTGCAAGCATAACTGCATCAGTGTTAGCATACATTCTAGTGTGAACAAAGACTCCAAAATAAGGGTTGATTTTAAATACTTCTGTTATAATCTGAAAAAGTTGCCTGAATAGCTGGATCTGATTTAGCATGCATTTTCTATGTGGTAGATAGAATAATCAGATCTGTGTTAGCATCCATTTTTGTGTGCGAGCAGACTCAAACTTAAGGGCTCATTTTAAGTACTGCTACTATAAACTGGAAAAGTTGCTGGAATAACTGAATCTGTTAACATGCATTTTCTGAGTGAGAACAAAGACACAGTAATGGGGGCAGATTTTAAATTTTGCTGTTAGAAAGTTGCTGGAGTAACTGTCTCAGTGTTAGCATGCAAGTTTGTGTGTGAACATACACAGGTTTTAAATAGTTCTCAACTTAGAAAGTTGCAGGAATAATTGGATCTGTGTTAACATGCATTTTCTGTGTGAAAACAAATACCCAATAATGGGGATAGATGTTAAATTTTGCTGTTATAAATTTAGAAGGGTGCTGGAGTAACTGTCTGTGTTAACATGCATTTTTGGGTGTCTGAACATAGGCTCAGTAATACACACAGATTTTAAAAATTTCTCTTGACTTAGAAAGTTGCAGAAATAACTGGATCTGTGTTAGCCTGCATTTTCAGTATGGTTGGTAGAATAACCAGATTTGTGTTAGCATCCATTTTTGTGTGAGAGCAGACCCAAACATAGGGGCTCATTTTAAATACCGCTGCATTAAACTGGAAAAATTGCCAGAAGAAACTGGATCTGTTATTATGTATTTTCTGGGATATATAAAACCTACACAAAACCAAACATGATGGGTGGGGGGATGAAGGCCTGAAAATAGCAATAGATTAACTATTGCATTTGTTTAACTTAAAAAGTTAACAGTTTACTGATATTAGTTGCAGAGATTCATTGTTTTGCACTCTGTTTCATGTGGTTCTTAGTGCACTGTACTTTTAATAACCATGAATATTCTAAATGTCTGTTGTATTATATGTTGAAATTCACTTTGGTTTGTGTCTACTGTTTAGGACACAAGTAGTATATTCATCTTCATGTTTTGTAAAGACATACCAAAGGGAAAGCCTTTCAAAGACTGACCTGGTTCTAGTTCATGTCTTGACTGTCACAGCCTTGGTTTAAGGTGTGCTGTTTTCTCAGTGCTGCAGGAACTGTTGGCTATAAATTCTTGATACAAGTACATCAGGTGGGGAGAATTATCTGAACTTCTGTAACATGAAGCAGCCAGAGCAAAGGATAACAATTCAGAGGTGTGTAGCACCATTAGCTTGGATGTATTGCAGCTTAAACTCACTATCCTGCTGCTATTGCCTTAACAGATACATAATATACCAGAACAATAGAAAAACCTGCCTGTTTGTTTTTTTGCATTATACTGTAGCCATCGTGGCATATTGCATTATACTGTGGCTATCATGGGGTCTTGTATTATACTGTATTTAGGTTGAGTAGTGTTCATAGGTAGGTACTAGGCTATCAGCCCAAGGGCCTACGTAAGCCTAGCCAACAAGGTTCCCTGGCTTATGCCACCCAAGAAAGTTATTTTCCTGTGCCACTGTCGAGCAGAGACAAAGAAGTGATCCCCGGGGTGTATTTCCTATTTCCCATCCACTCATCAAGATTTTTCTTGAAGAGTGCTAATGAAGAACTTTGCTTGACATGGATGGGTAGCCTGTTCCAGAGTATGGGAAGTATCTGGGACAGGAATCTATCCCTCCAGCATGTCCTGTTTATTGTGGTGACAAGGTTTAGGTCCCCAGAGCTTGTAGTGTAGGGATTGGGATTTCTTTAGGTGTAGCATGTCCAACATCTCTGGGTTTGACATAGGAGTAGGCAATATGCTACGGAGTAAAGCTGGAGTTTTTTGAGGTGGTCAGTGTAGGGCATTTGTTTGAGGCCAGTAATCCTCTTTGTGAGGTACTTCTGTAGCCTTTCCAGCTGCTGCAGATGTCTTGTGAGGTACATTCCAAAAAGGGGCGTTGTACTCTATAATGGGTCTAATGAGTGTCGAATAGAGGAGAACAATGACCTCTTCATTCCTGGATGAGAACCCTTATATGATGAGGTGTGCCATGTAGAAGGACTTCCTGACTACTGTGGCGATGTGACTATCAAAGGAGAGACTACTGTCCACCGGAGTCCCAAGGTGTCTTATCACGCATTCGGTGTTAAGTAGATTGCTGCCTATGTGGTAATTCATGGGTACAGAGTTTTTACCAAAGGGGATGACACTGCACTTTTTGGCATTGAGCTTGAGGTCATGGTTCTGACACCAGGCATCTGTCTCAGTGAGGCCCTTCTATAGGATGTCCACATCATTTGGGGACTAGACTATGGCTCCTAGTTTGCAGTCATCTGTGAACTTCATTAGCCAGAGGCCTTCTGTGTTAGCCTGTACTTCAGAAAAGTAGATACCAAACAGGAGAGGTCCCAGGACGGAACCCTGTGGTACTCCACTTGTCACTGCTTTGAGGTCAGATTTGGAGTCTGCAACTTTTACAGTGTGGGTTTTGTCAGTGGGCCAGTTGGCAACCCATCTTGTGATGTAGGGATTTATACCTAGTTTAGTGAGTTTAGCTATAATTCTAGAATGGGGGATGGTGTCGAAAGCTTTGGCGTGGTCAAGATAGGCTGTGTGAACCACCTTACCCTCATCTACGGCTTTGGTGACTGCCTCAAAGAAGTCGATCAGGTTCAGGAGGCATGATTTGCCTTTCACAAACCCGAACTGGGTGGGATCCAGAGTTTGGATGTTACCAATGTCTTTGTTTATGAGTTCCATGATGATACGTCCCATGGCCTTGCAGACCAAGCTTGTCAGGCTAATAGGTCAATAGTTCCCGGGATCAGTGGTGGCTCCCCCTTTGTGGAGTGGGATAACTGTTGCTGTGTGCCATTCAGTGGGCACAAAGACTGATGCGAGACTATTATTGAACACAGTTTGCCAAGGGCTACAAGCTGAGGGCAATCACTGAATCCCCCAATGATACAGATATTCTTCAGGAGGGTCTAAATCAGACAAATGACTGGTGACAGAACCATGACTTAAAACTAAATGCAAACAAATGCATTATCATACCATTTGGGAAGCCAAATACCCCTGCAAATTATAACATCAATAGCACAGCCCTAAGAGTAGACTCAGAGGTTGGAGATCTAGGTACACAGATAGATAGTAGCCTGATCTTTGACCTTCATTTGTCCACAGTGGTGAGAAAGGCCTTCTCAGTGGCACAACTTATAAGTAAAGGTATGGCATCCAGATCCAAGGAAATTATAGTCCCCCTGTACTCAACCCTTCTTAGACAAATAATCAAGTACAGTGTGCCATTTGGCATGTACTTGACTAGGCACTTACAGTAGCTAGAGTGACCTCAGAGTTTCCTCACAAAGATAATGCAGGGTAAAAACAACATGTCCTATGCAGATAGAATAAAATCCCTACTCTTTACTCTGTCTCCTGCCGACTATTAAGGGGTGACCTATGCATGACCTACAAGACACTCACAAACCCAGTCCTGATGGAGCTGCTACACATCCATAAGTCCAACAGCACAAGGGTCATCAGATCTAGGGATCTAAACTTAGTCAACAACTTAAACAAAATATGCTGGAGAGACATATATGTATGTCAAAGATTGCTCCTTCTTAGGAACAGGCTTCCTATTCACTTTAAGCAGAGCCCTTCCCTAGCCCTCTTCAAATGCAGTTTGGATCAATAGATGGGGAATCACAAATTCACACCTGGGGTAGCGCCTATGTTCCTTAAGAACAGGGGCAATCTGTAAGATACTCAAGGCATAGGCACAAACTCATGCTAGCCTCTTGCCCTAGGACCATATATTGGGTAAAATTGAGTTATACTGGCTAAACTTGTAAGGGTTCTTTCCATTAGCCTAGTAATTTCCTATGAACTTATTAACCCTAACCTATGAAAGAGAAAGGTAGAAGAATGAGAATACATTTGGACTGCAGGCTAGAGATTGCCTTCTCTTTCAAGGATAGATAGAGTATATGCATAGAGAAAAGAAACGGGAATCCTAAGTGAAAGACCTGCACTGGTAGAGTTTTTAGTTGAATCTAGAACAGAAGTTGCTGTTAAGAGATAATTAGTAGGCTAAATACAATATTGCATGATAACTATAGGAATCAATCAGAGGAATTAATAAAGGACTGGGATGAGAGATTAGATAAGCAATTCACAAAGAAACAATGGGAGGATTTATGTATGGCTCCCAAATATGCAACAAAATCTAGAAGATTTAGGATTTTTGCTTGGAAGTGTTTACATAGGTATTTTTATACCCCAAGCAGACACCAAAGAATTTTTTCTTGGGTAGACTGAAAATGTTGGTGGTTTGACGGGGAAGAAAGAGGGAATTGGGAACATATTTTTGGAAGTGTAATGAGTTAGTAGATGACGCAGAAACACTGTGTGAGCAAATTATTGTAACTAAGGAAATGATTTTTGAGCTGTAATACAGGATCTGAATTGTCTAGACATAGAAAAGCCTTCCTGAGTTTAACTCTAGCGGCTGCCAAAAAAGCAGTTACCAGAGTCTAAACTAACCACATCAGAAGTAGTAGATATAGTAACAAAGATAAAATAACTGGAAGTAGGATCTTTAGAAAAGGGTAAGATGAAATTACAAAGACAAAAATGGGAAGTGTGGAAACAGTACATGCAACATAATGTTTTAGAGGAAGAATGAGGTTTAAAGGAAGGCAGGAATGGAATGAGTTGTGTAATTTTTGATTGAGAATAACTGTATAGAAGATTATATGTGATGTACAATGTTTGCAACTGAAAATATGTCAATATGGTTTGTTTTCGTGTATACAAATGCACGATCATAAATAATAATTCAATAAAGATATTTTTGTTTTTAAAATAAACATGCATTTCCTGAACACTAAGAAGCAAGAAAATCTAATGTCTGGCATTAATAACTGATTGTAATCCTCATTGATTAAATAGAAAATAAAAAAATGTATGAGGGTCAGGGCAAGCAAAAAAAAAAAAAAAAAAAAAAAAGATAAATCAGGGGCAGTTACCAGGTATGCATTTTTCCTCGATGAGAAGTGTAAACTACTAGCCTACCTACCTATTTTTTTAAAGTGTGAAGGACTGAGTATTTCTTTTCCAAACATGTACCAGTATCCTAAACACTCTTCCAAATGTGTGTCAGTATCCTAAACACTCTTCCAAATGTGTGTCAGTATCCGAAACACTCTTCCAAATGTGTGTCAGTATCCTAAACACTCTTCCAAACGTGTGTACCAGTATCCTAAACACTCTTCCAATCATGTACCAGTATCCTAAACACTCTTCCAAACATGTACCAGTATCCTAAACACTCTTCCAAACATGTATCAGTATCCTAAACACTCTTCCAAATGTGTGTCAGTATCCTAAACACTCTTCCAAACGTGTGTGTACCAGTATCCTAAACACTCTTCCAAACATGTACCAGTATCCTAAACACTCTTCCAAATGTGTGTCAGTATCCTAAACAATCTTTTTCATCACCTTGCACATTCAGAAAAACAGAAATTACAAAAATAATTTTAGGAAGCACCTACAAATAGGATACCTTATTTGAGCTGGATTTTGCTCATAACTTCTCAAATTAGTAAACAGCTATAACATCACAGCATATTATGTATACTTTATAAGTTTCTTATAAAACACACTCCAGACTCTAAAGCCAAAACATTAAAACATGTAGTCTCATTATGGAATACTGAAGTGATAGAGAGGGGAAGAGCTGTGTGCATTGCCACTGCATTTAATTAATATCTGATTAAAAATGTTTTACTGAATTAATTTGTAGAACATTCATAGAGGAATGCTAAGTAGAATCTCTCAACACACTCCAGAGAACAACATTCATCAAATAAAAAGAGTGGGAGTAACAAGCCACGTCTCCAGTCCAGCTCAGTTTAAAACTGTTTTATTTATTTTTTAAGTTTTGAGTACATTAGCTGTATGGTGTTGCCCCAAATCCTCCTGGCTGAGAAGTGACAGCAAAAGTTCAAACTAAAGCTGATGTCTCTGAAGGACTTGAAGGGAAGAGGTGCTGTACAGTGATAATAACAGTAGTAGCCTGAAATGGCCATTGGTGAGGCGACATTCAGATAGAGGTAAGTAAGACATTCAGTCAGGAAGATTACTGTATATATGTTCATCTAGAAGAAAGCTAGAATTCCAAGTTCTGTTCTGTGGCAGAGGTAGATGGTAACGTAACCAAGACAGTTTCTTAAAAACATCTTGCACCCACTAGTACACCAATACCACTCTGAGGCATTAAAACCAAAGGGGAAGTCAGTCAAATGCTGAAACCAATCAAGTCATAACCTGAAAGATTTCATCTTTTGGATGATATCAACTTTGTTTGCTACCCAAAGAAGAAAAAGAAAGGGGGGGATACTTCAACTAATAAGTTCCCTTCTTGTACAAAGTGGACATGAAAAATTGCAGCTCTACCAGTCTACCATGACTTGTGTTCTATTCCCTGCTATAGAACTGCTCTAATCAGAAGAAAAAAATGACACTGGAATCAGCCTGCCACTGACCACCAGCATCTGTGGGCACCCTTTCCTGCAGCTGGTTGCTACTGTTACCTCCCTAACAGCAAGTCATCAAAGACCCTCCCCAAATTTCAATGGTGCACTACACTGGCTACGTCCTCCTTTACTTGCCCTTACCTAACCCATGATCAAGACTCACATCTGACCTTTATTATAAGGTCTGTCTGTTTGGAGCTATGGATGTGGCCAGCCAGGGCCACTGCCCCTACCCTGGACTGGCTGGACATCCTAAGTATCCAGGTAACGAGATGGAAGGGCAATGTGGTAAAGCCAGATTCTACTACTCAGGAGGAGGACATGCTAGAAGTGGTGTGGGAATTGTGGTGAGGGAGAAGCTTCAGAATTCATGACAGACTCATGGTAGACTCCAACCTAATAATAGGGGAGTATTCACAATCTCAGCCTATGCCCCACTGCAGGGTTGAGATAGTAAAGAAAAGAGTGTATTCAGGCAGTAGTTTCAAGACTTGCTAGGTAAAGCAAGACAATATGAACTAGTGTTAATAATGGGCAAGTTGAATCCACATATTGGGACAGAGAGAACAGGATATGAGGACTGCCTGGGCCCACATGGGCAGGCAACAGGAATAAAGTAGGAGTAGCCATTCTCAACTTCTATACAAACACAACTAAATACAAAACAAAAATAAAGAAAAAACGGCTACTGATTAAAGTGTCATACTTTAAAATATAGGCAGTTTCCTTGTATAATAATTTATCTTTGAGTAAAATATTTTCCCCAAACCTATCACCTGCTCAAGAACGGTACCTTGTAACAATGAGAAATCACCCCGATGATGATGTTTAAAGTGCAAGGCTATATGGCTTTTAGATCATTGCTTGTTAATGTCCCTAATATGTTCTTGAAGCCTCAATTTAAATGCTCTTTTGCTTTCTCCTATATAAAAAAGATTACACGGACACCTAAGAATATAAATAATACCCTCAGTAGTACATGTAAACATATTCACAAGTTTAAACCTAATATTTTTATTTTTTAAAAAAGAACATATGACAAACTGACAAATAGAACAACCCCAACAAGGGAAAATACCTACTAATGAATGATTAAAATATTTATGGATTCACACAGTGGGGGAAACAAAACTGCTATGAACCAACATATCCCCTAAGGTCTGACCAAGTTTATAGGAAATAAAGGGAACCTTATTAAATATCATAGAAAGTTCACAATTTCTTACCAAAAACTGCCAGTAATACTTAAGTAAATCAATTAATTTTTCACTAAAAACATTATAAGTTGTAACAAAATATATGTTCCTTTTATCTATCCTATTAACCATAATATCTTTACTTGAGGTAGTTAATCTTTCACTACAGTTCAGATACATATTATTAATACTCCACTTCCCATAACTTTCCAAAACAATTCCATAACTAAATAATTAGTATACCTTTTAGTTATAAACATATTAACAGTTCTTTTAACTTCATTTAAAAAATATATAATTCATTACTACATAACATACATAGATGTAACAGTTCCCCATAGGCTAAGGAAAAATGTGCTGGATGACAAGTAACCCCATGTAGGTCTGTCCACCATCCAAACATTTCCTATATATGGTCCTTCTTATTTCACCACTACTTAAGCCTTGCAACTTTAAATTCAAAAAGGAGACTTCTTCTCCCAACTGCAAGCCATCAAAAGTCAAGTTATATCTATTATTTTGTAATTCCTGGACAAAATTATCAACTTCATTATAACCATCATGACAAATAAATAATAGATCATCAATAGTTATATAAATACTCAATTTTAAATAGGGCCATCTTTAGATTTGCATACATGGGGCAAAAGGGGCCCCTGTGGCTGTACCCTGAATCTGGTGATAAATTTCATTATCAAACACAAAACAATTATTAACTGGACAAAAATATATTAACTAAATAACATAACCAGAAAGGTGACTGTCACCCAAGAAATAATGCAATGTGTGTATACCATGAACATGTTTAATACTAATGTAAAGAATCTTATCATCCAATGTTACCCAAAACATGCCTGTGGCTCATTTACGTTCAGCGATCTTATCCAGAAACTCAAAAGTATTCTAATATATGATAGAAGTTTAATAACAAAAGGAAGAAGATACTCATGTAACAAAGACCAATGTTATGTAAAAAAATATTTACAAGCCAAAACAATCTGATGACCAGGTGGATTAGTTAGGCTCTTAGGAACACAAGGCAAGCAGTAAAAACTAGCAATACTGCAACCTTCAGTATTAAACCTTTTATCTGTATCTTCTTTCGTAAAATAACCCAATCTATAACCCTTGGTCAGTAACTTCTTATACTGTACCAAAGCTTCATTATAAACCTCAATATTAGTTTTTCCATAAACAGTCTGTTCCTTCAAATGTTCATAACACATCTGCATATATTGCTTATAACGCATAACAACTATTTTGTTCCCTTTACCTGCTGGCTTAAAAAACAGCTCATGCATCTAACATGGATGTTTTTATTCAGTTTTAGTCAAATTGTATTGAACCTTATGTTTGTTGTGCATAAAATCCTCAAAAGCCTTTTCAACAGCATAATTAAACATGACAGAAATTTGTTGTATACATTCATTATTAAACAGAGGTAAGAAAAGGCTTTTATATTTAATCTTAGATGTATTTAACAAGCAATAAACATTAATCTCAGACACATTCAGCATATTGGATATACATGAATAAAAAATATCCTCCAAACTACTATTAGTATCCAAAATATTGCAAACATTCACACTAGTATTATTAAAAAAGAAATATGCTACATGTAATTATCGTGTTAATTGAAAAATTTCACTTTTGAGAACTTGCAAACGTGGCAAAAACAGTCAGAATAAATTTTAATTCTAAATTTAAAACAATTTGTCAGTTAACTCGTGTCCAGATAAATTAATAACTACAGGGTTCAAAAATGTCTCATTCATATATGAAAATTCGTTAATTATCTACACAATACTATTATTGCCGTCTGCCTTTTTCCTGATTGTATCGTGATTGTCCTTCTATGGTGGTACTGCTGTTGTGTCCTTGCTTTCTATTGTTGTTTTCTTGTTGTCTAGACTTCTGTCTTGCAAATGGCTTGATGGTGGCCAACACACAGTTCAGCAAGAAAGACAGTCACTGGATCACATACAACAGTGGCCAACACCCAACTCAGGTAGACTTCCTCCTAGTAAGGAAAGGGCACTGGGGTAGAATCAGTGATTGCAAAGTAATCCTACAACATAAACCACTAGTTGCTTCAATCAGCTAAAAGCAGTGGTCAGAGAAGGCTCTAAGGTCACCAGAGGCCAGGCTGAAGACATGGAAGTTGAATGGAGAAAAAGCACAGCAGTTCAAGGAATTACTCAGGGCTCTATCACTTCAAGAAGAAGAGGAAATAGGTGGAGCTGAAGAAGAATGCCAGCACCTCAAAACAGCAGATGTGAGGACTACAGAACAGAAATGTGGCTGAGCCAGGTATGGAAATAAGGCACATAAGGAAAGCTGGTGGTGGAATGCAGAAGTCCATGAACTCATCAAAAGAAAGAAGCAGTGCAGGAAAAGGTAGGAAATATAAATGATTGACCAGGTTAGGAAGCAATACTGGTTGGCTAACAAAGTAGCTAAGAAAGGAGTTGCAATATCAAACAACAAGCCATCAGAGGCACTCTACCAGCTTCTGGAAAGCACAGCCTATGATGAGAGAAGAGGAGAACCCCACCACAGAAGAATTCAGAATAGCACGAAGGAAAACAAAGTTAAGGAAAGCAGCAGGCTCTGATGAGGTCACAGCAGGTATGATAAAGATGTTGGTGAGATAGGGGAGAAATGGCTCTTGAGGGTAGCAATGTGGAGAGAAAGATGTATCCCAGATACCTGGAGAATAAGCACATTAGTGCCAATATTCAAGAACAAAGGGGACATACACAACTGTGGGCAGTACAGAGGTATCAAAATCCTGTCACACTGCATGAAAGTTCTGGAGATGGTGATTAATAAATGAACATGCAGAATAGTGGAAAGTAGGATAGGAGATGAGCAGTTCAGATTCAGATCAGGATGCAGCACAACTGACCCAATGTTTGCAGTAAGATAGATAGTTGAGAAGAAGATAAAGATGAAAAAAAACTTAGAGAAAGCATATGACAAGGTTCAAGAAAGCTGATGTTGGCAGTCCTGTGGTAGTTCAAAGTCCCAGAAATATTAGTAGAATTAGTGCCAGCTATGTGCAAGGATCCAATGACTCAAGTACAAACAGTGTTTGGTCTCACGGAGGGGTTCCCAGGGTCAGTGGGTGTGCATCAGGGTTCAGCTCTGAGCCCACTGCTGTTCCTACTGGTGATGGACTAAATTAACAAACAGGTCAAAAGGGACAGATCAACAATGTGGTATTAAAGGCAGACTGTAAGCAAGAACTTCATCAAAGGACAGGGGAATGGAATGCAAAACTGAAGGCATATGGCATGAAACTGGATACAGATAAAACATGCTAATTGCAGCAAACTGTGGAAATCAGAAGAAGCTGAGAACTGAGACAGAATGGAAAATAATAGAACAGGTTAACAGCTTTGAGCATCTCAGAGGGGTGGTCGAAGAGAAAGGAAGTCTGAATGAGTTAGTTCACAATGACAAAAAATACACTAAACCCACAGATATTGCCAACATTCTGGCAGACAGGTTCAGTGCAAATTCCACCCCTCCCTCACCTCCAAAAGAAGAAATACTTATCCCAGCTGAATGTAACCTCCCTGTCATCTCAGAAGTCCAGGTGAGAACCGCCCTCAGCAAAGCTAAAAACACAGCATCAATGGGACCTGACGGTATCCCGGGTTGCGTGCTACGTGAACTCCAACAGGAGCTAAACCCGCACATAAAAATGCTATTTAACCTTAGCCTTACTACAGGATATGTACCTGAAAACTGGCGTACAGCAACAGTAGTCCCACTCCACAAAGGAGGCACCTCTACTGACCCTGGTAACTACCGCCCCATAAGCTTAACCAGCCTGGTCTGCAAAGCTATGGAAAGAATCATTATGGAACTAATAAACAGAGACATTGGGGACTTACAGACACTTGATCCCACCCAGTTCGGCTTTGTAAAAGGCAGATCATGCCTTTTGAACCTGGTTGACTTTTTTGAAACAGTCACTAGAGCCATTGACGAGGGCAAAGCAGTCCATACAGCCTACCTGGACTTGGCTAAAGCTTTTGACACAATACCCCACTCTGGCATCATAGACAAGCTCAACAGCTTAAATGTAAATCCATATGTCACAAGATGGGTGGCAAACTGGCTAAAGGATAGAACCCATAAAGTCAAAATCGCTGGAGCCATGTCAGACTCAAAGCCAGTGACAAGTGGTGTCCCACAGGGCTCTGTCCTGGGACCCCTCTTGTTCGGCATTTATTTCTCAGATGTGAAAGCAAACATGGGAGGGTTGTGGCTGACCAAGTTCGCAGATGACTGCAAACTAGGTGCCATAGTCGATACACCAGCTGACACATACATCCTACAGAAAGGCCTCACTGAAACGGACAACTGGTGCCGGAGTCATGGCCTTAAACTAAATGCCAAAAAATGTATAGTCATCCCCTTTGGGAAAAACAAAGTGCCCACAAATTATCACATAGGCGGTAACCCACTGAGTATGGAAAAAGTAATCAGAGACCTGGGGACCCAAGTCGATAGTGAACTCTCATTTGACACCCACATTGCCAAAGTGGTTAGAAAGACTTTCTACCTTGCCCACCTTATCATGAAGGGATTCACATCCAGATCAAAGGAGGTCATTGTGCCCCTGTACTCCTCCCTTATCAGACCCATGATTGAGTACAATGCCCCATTTGGTATGTACCTCACCCGGCACTTGCAACAGCTAGAGAGACCCCAAAAGTACCTCACCAAGAGGATCAAGGGTCTCCAACATATGTCATATGCTGCCAGACTAAAGAAACTCCAACTCTATTCAGTAGCATACCGCCTACTCAGAGGTGATCTATGCCTGACGTACAAGGCCATGTCTAATCAGGAATTGATGGACATGCTCCACCTCAAAAAATCCAAATCCATCAGAACCACGAGAGCTAAAGATTTGAACCTCAGCACAAATATGAATAGGACATACTGGAGGGACAGATTCATAACTCAGAGGCTTCCCATACTCTGGAACAGAATCCCAGTTCATGTTAGGCAGAGCCCCTCACTGACTCTCTTCAAGAAAAATCTTGACGAGTGGATGGGAGATCGTAGGTTTACCCCAGGGGTCATCTCTGTGTCACTACTAGACAGGGGCACAGTAAACTAATTCTATTATGTAAGGGGGTCTTCACTGTGTCACTACCAGACAGAGGCACAGTATTCTAAATCTATTCCATACACTTTTGTACCATTACATGGGGTGGCGAAAGCCACATCACTATGGCTAGGCTTATAAATGCCCCAGGGCAGATAGCCTAGTACCAAACTATGAAATTATGAAGGAGGTCAAAGCTAGAATCAGAGGGGCTGCAGCCAACTGGCACATAGTGTCAGGAGTAGTATATGGCAAAAGAATGCCAAAGAAGCTGAAAAGTAAGGTGTACAAAATAGTGGTGCAACAAGTACTACTGTATGGTACAGAAGCCTGGGCAGTAAAGGCAGAGTAATTGAGGAAGCTAGAGGTGATGGAGATGAAGAGTCTGAGATGGGTGGTAGGATGTACACTGTGGGACAGATGAAGAAATGAAAACATAAAAGCAGAAGCCAAAGTAGCACCAATTGCAGAAAAGGTAAAAGAGAACAGATTACGGTCATTCTGGCATGTGTGCAGAAAAGAAAACAATCTGGAGAAAAAAATTGGGACAGGCAGGAAGAAGACAAGAGGAAATGAGGACATCCTGCAAAGAAGTCCTACAACAATCAGGCATGAGTGTCAAAGAAGGCAGGAGAGTGGCATTGAAAGGGGAGAGATGGCAACAAGTGACATGACACACTTTGACCTTACATACAAAAATGGGAAAGGAGGTTGATGATGATGAAGGGTGTGTGTGTGTGTGTGTGTGTGTGTGTGTTACTGCCAATTGCTAAAACATTCAACTTTCTGAATGGGGAAAAAACCTGGTACAGCTGATCGAAAATCAGCTGATTGAAAGTACCATCCTTTTTTTGTGCAAGATCACAGTACAGTGGGGAATGAGAAATTTGCCCTTTCCCCACAGTAGTGCAGTCCTAGAGCTGATATATAAAATTAGCATGGTGCATTGGGTGTACTGGAGGCTTGCTTCCCCTGCTAACTAGATATATATATATATGTATATATATATATATATATATATATATATATATATATATATATATATATATATATATATATATATGTGTGTGTGTGTGTGTGTATTTTTTTTGATAGGCAACTAATTGGACCAATTGTGTTTGATCAATTGCCATTCAATATAGTGAGTTTCTGATATATGGATATGTATTATATATATTTTTACCTTTATGGTATTATGACTGCTATGTCTTAGATGAAGGACCTCAACTGGTAACATAGAGTAGTAAGAACTAACAGCATGCTGGCCATTGCAAGTTTAGCATATGTGTGTGTGTGTGTGTGTGTGTGTGTGTGTGTGTGTGTATGTATATATATATATATATATATATATATATATATATATATATATATATATATATATATTGGTCTACTTTGAATGATTGAAATTACAAAACTTAAAATCTGATATGGCCAGGAGCATATGATTGAAGTTTTGTAACTTTGAATAGTCAAAAAAAAAAAAAAAAAATGAAAACACATTTATGTAGGGGGGCAAGCCTCACTGCACCCCCAACACTCCCCACTATTAATATATACCAACTCCAAAATCACACTACAGCGAGGAAAAAGGAATATTCCCATTCCGCGCTGTATGGAGATTTCCGTTTAAGTGTTCAGAGTTTTAAAACTTCGATCATATGGTTTCAGCCATATGAAATTCGAAGTTCTGAAACTTCGATCTCTTAAATGGAACACACACACATTTTATATATATATATATATATATATATATATATATATATATATATTCTTCCATACATTCACAACCCCTATATATATATACATATATATATATACATATATATATATATATATATATATATATATATATATATATTTTCTTCCATCCATTCACAACCCCCTTTTTCCATCTTTATACATGAGGTCATGGTGTCATTGTATGTATGTATATATATATATATATATATATATATATATATATATATATACATATATATATATATATATATATATATATATATATATACATATACATACACACACACACACACACACCTATCTCTCTCTCTCTCTCTATATATATATATATAGAGAGAGAGAGAGAGAGACAAGGCAAGAACTGACCTTAAATCTTTGTTGACAATATGTAAAGAATGCAAATATCTCCATGTCACTGCTTTCTGTCTGGATCTTTGGGAAATGGGAAGGAATATATATTAAAACTGCATATCTGGGATAGGCAGAGTCTGATCCTTAATTTCAGCTTCGGTCATCTGATACTCCTTCACTCTAACGACCACAATAGGCTCCACAGGTGCAGTTCACCATCATGTGTTAAGTTCAGAAAGCATTCGTCAGGGTTGAGGAAGAATTAGTGTATGTTGTTAAGGTGGCATCTTTGTGAATCCATTATTTATCTCAGGTAATGAGACAACAGACTGACCAAAGAGCTTCAGTTTGATAGATCTGTGAACTTCTGATGGTTTTAAAGAGGTAATAGGACAAGCCATTTCTCATAAGCAAGAGGCCAGACCTAAACAGAAACTTTGTAAGAAGAGACTGGGAAATTGATATGATTTAGCTTGCAACAGTGTGCCATTTGGTAAACGGAAAACATTTCAGTGATCTCTCTGAGGACGTTCTCCCTATACCACACAGCAAGTTATAATTAAAACCGTGTGCATACCTAATCACCTTGTAAAATACAACTCAAAACAGATTGACAGACAGCTAGAAGAATTTATGTTTTAACATAAAAGGCAAATTAAATTAATGTTTTTATAACAAGCATAGAAAGATGCTACAGAATATTGTAAATGAAGCTAACTAGATAGCTATAATTTAAGCATATAATTTATTCTGCTAATATCTCACCATTCTGTAGTGCTGAGTGTGTTTGCAAGAGACCATAAAGCAAAGAAAAGGGGAATGAATATTCTAGTCTTTAGTGCATCTAAGTAGAAGGCTCCCTTGTCAGCTATATAAAGGTTCTGCTGGTTGTTCTTCTTCTTTCGGCTTTTCCCGATTAGGGGTCGCCACAGATGAACTCCGGTCCGCTAATGATTGGCAGTAGATTTTTTACGGGTGCCGAGGCCCAACCTTCAACGAAGGCACGCCCATTCTACGGATGCTTTTCTAACGCCACTCCACGGCGGGGAACGCATGCAGACTCCACACAGAAGGCACTCTAGCCGAGAATCTAACGGGAGAACCTCTTGCTGAAAGGCAACAACGCTACCGCAGCACCATAAGGGTTCTGCTGGTATTTTCGTTAAATATTATATCCAGTTCCCTGTCTAGGGAATAGGCAGGTGGAGTATGATTTTGAGGGTTGTGAACCAGATAATTAAATAATACCATTAATAGAACAATGTAGCAGAGCATGATACCACCATTTTTTTTTTAATTTGTATGCAGTCACTGATTACTTCAAATATTTAGATAAAGACTTTTGAAAAGGACTAGGGGAGTTAAAACCTGGTAGCACATTAAGGGTATTATACACACATAGTGTGGATCTTTACAAAAAAAAAAAAAGAGTATGGCTGGATCATTTCTTAACTTTTTTTTTTTTTTTTTTACTTCATATATATATATATATATATATATATATATATATACAACTATTTCCAAAGCCTGGGCTTTTCTAGCATCTTGCCATAGTATTACCATTTTCCTATACCATAAGTTAGGGAATCTTTGACCAAGGGTATACTTTTGCCAATCCTAGAATAGCCGCTAAACAAGTTGAAAACAGTGCAAAACAAAATCTGTTATTTTGTGACCCATTCCCATTAATGGAATACCACAGCATATCCCCAGCTGAGACCAAATGTCGCTATTCTCATCAAGTCGCTTATCGTTGTCTTAAGTTTTACCAGAGCATTAAAGCTCTACCACTGTGATAAAGTTTACTGTAAATAGGTTCAGTCTCTTGGGTAATCATTTTCAAAGGGTAATTATCTAGTAAACTGAAGAGACTGCAGAGATGGATCTGCATTACTGCAACAGGACAGAAAACATTTTTGTATGATATGTTCTGTTGTTGGGCAGCATCACATAATCTTGTAGTTTACAGTGCTGCATCCTAATACCATATGTTGTAGTCATTACATAAAAACTGGGTCATTTTTTAAATTTTGTAAGAAAGTCAACAGCTTTTTATTATTCTTAAGCTCTATAAAATGCTTGGTCCAGATAATTTGTATAACTAGCACTGTTTTCCAGCTCTGTCATAACCTAGCAGAATAGACAGAAATGCTGCCAGTGGAATTCAAACCCAGATTTTAAGATTTTCAGGTCTGTGATCTTAACCATTTTACCATACTGCCTCCCATTTTTGAGCCTGTAAGGTGTTAGTTAATTAACAGGCCTAGTGCCAAGTGCCAACAGCTGAAAAGGGTCAATGAGGTAAAATTAATTTTCCTGTAGAAATTCAAATATATATATATATATATATATATATATATATATATATATATAATAGTAAGGAAAGACAGGATACATGACTTACAAATACACATTTGTGGGAAACAAGAAAAGGTTTAACAGTCTTTAGGAAATGCAAGAGGTGAGGGAGAGATGACTGAATGAAGGTAAACATTTCAGTCAGCGTTAAGCTGACTTCATTAAGTCGGTCAGCCATCTATGGAATGCCTTAGTGGAATGGAATTCTGAGTTCACAGATGATGGAATCAACATGGATAGAGGCAGCTGAAGATGAATGATGATAAAGCTAGGGCCATCACAAATGTGTAGAGCTGCACCTTCTGGAAGAATCTGTAAGCACAATACCTTACTGAAGTGTTTGTATGAGAGAGAATTGAGAGAACTATGAGTAGACTACAGTATTACACAACATGATTCAGGGAACAGCAAATGTTAGGCTAACTAGACTAGTTGTGATATTGCTATTTTGCTGAGCCAAGGAGACAGCCCTATGTAGTCAACCATAGCCACACACACAAACACTCTAACACACACACACACACACACACACACACACACACACACACACACACACGTGCAAAGTTATGCATGGAAATAGTATATCTAGGATTCTACCACAAACCTGAACATTTTCAAAATTAAACCTGCCTGCTTCAGGCTGAACTGTGGCTAGTAGTAGTAACTCATCTAAGCAAAAGATATACAAGCTACCATGTCTGAAGGAGGTGTCCAGCCATACTCCAAAAGGAATGCTGCAAATTGTTAGATTTCTGTGGTGCTATAAAGTATTTTTTTTTATTCTTAAACTCTATAAAATGCTTGGCCCAGATAATTTGTATAACTAGCACTGTTTTCCAGCTCTGTCATAACCTAGCAGAATAGACAGAGAAATGCTGACAGTGGAATTCAAATCCAGATTTTAAGATTTTCAGGTCTGTGGTCTTAACCATTTTACCATACTGCCTCCCATTTTTGAGCGTATAATGTGTTAGCTAATTAACATGCCTAGTGCCAAGTGTTTTTTTTTTACCAGACCAAAAAAAAAGAAGAATCTAAATAAATATGATGCGGCTGCTACGGCAATTTAAAAATGGTTCTACAGTACCAGAATAATTTCTTTCATTTAGCTGGGCATACCCTGACGTATTGTTAGGCAGTCAGCCAAACTGTGCATACTGCAGTAAGTCAGGCAATACCTAAGAAAGGCAATAAATTCTGAGCTGGATATTTTCCATCTGCACTGCTACATAACTTGGAATTTAAATGTGTGAAAATCAAGAGCTACAGCAGAAAAGTCTTGTGGAAAATACTGCCCTCAAGTGTTCAGTGACTATATTTCCTTAAAATGAGAATCCTTAAATATAAATACAAGTTATTAGGACAGATGTTCAGAGTGAAATGTAAAGAATAAGTTCATAATGTAATATTATGCAATAATATTCTCTCCTTTGTTGCATATAGCCTCATGCATCAGCCATGTGCTTGGCTTCTAGTGTAAGAAGTACTTCTTTGTGCACAATCTGATATTTTATCTTTACATGAGACAACTTAAAAGCTACAAAATAAAATGCAATTATAATTAACATGTTGTGATGAAATATTCAGACACTGTCATATATGCTGGAAAGTTTATTGTGGGGCAGTGATTCATTAAACCCTACAGACTTTACAATAGGACCTAGTGAGGTATATAAATATGTTCAAACCATTATTTCTCTGCCCTAACAATCACAACACATTGTACAAGATAGAGAATAATAGCATGAGACTGTAGAGGTTTATGCATATTTTTTATTGCTAAAATGTACCGAATGATGTCTTCCAGCCAAATACACATGCACAGCTGATTTCGCTAAATGTATACATCTACTGTATACAAATATATAGATTTACCTTTTTTATTTTCTCTCTCTCTCTCTCTCTCTATATATATATATATATATATATATATATATAAACACACACACATATGTAAATATATAGTAAATCTGAAAAAATGCTGAAGACACATACATATATCAAAACACTAGTTTATGCAATGAAATAAATGAGAATATAATCTATTTGGCTTTTTTCAGTCAATTTACAAAATATTTACACTGTTTACAATACTTAGATGCAAGGTTCACAGTCCATAATGGTAATTACACCACACAGGCACATTCCAACACAGCAGTTCAAAACAGTTTGCATATTAAAAGTCACAACTGCAAGCCTTCCCACTGTTTCTTTTGAGCTCCACAAGAAAAAAAATCTTAACCTATATTTGCCTGAGGTCATATCTACTCTAGGCCCTGCCTGGGCAGTCTAACCTCAGAAACTGCAAGTCATTGGGGAGAGCCCTACTTTACATCATTATGAAGCTCTAACTGAGGAATGAGTTTCTTGCCTTGAGCCTTCCAGGCTAGGAGTACATTATATATCTAAATGTTAATAACAATCATATGATCAATTCTGCCAGCATTACTGTGTGGGTGGTCACAGAACTGCATGCACTGGGGATTTGCCCTTACCCTGCTGTTGTGCAATCCTGGAGCTGATGTACATAATTAGCTGGGGGTGCAGGAGTCTTGCCCCCTCCCTGCAAAAACATGAGTTTTTTTCCCAGTACTTTGACTTTTGATCCCTTGTGATCAGTGTTTTTAAGTAAGATGTTTTGGTACGTAAATATTTTGAAGTACATCAGCCAGACTACATCCTCTTCTAACTGTCTGGCTAATCTTCATGAAAATGCAATACCAGTACTTCGATTTAAATACCTTTATTAAATTATCACTTAATACATAGGTACACATACATTAATAGAAAAGAAAACAACCAATGTAGAACCAAACAGACTGGTGCCAATGACAACTAGATATAAATAATTGAGAAAATGTATTAACCAAACTCAAAATAAAACTCTGCAATAAATAAAAGTTAAGCATTTTCATCCCAATAATGTCAAGGGACTTCATCAGAACTAGAAGCAAACTAAGGTATGAACAATATAAAAACTTGACCACACATAATTGATAATGATCCAATTAACCATCGGCCAATAAAATAAATCAGATTTAAATACATAATTGTTGGCTATATTAACCCTCTAAATACTTAAGTTTTAAAACACAATTTACGTTAAGATTATCATTCAAACCTGGATAAGTAAAATCATTCAAACAAAGCTGCCACTTTAATTCACACAAATCTAAATGTATTGGTAAAATTCTGCCTTGTGAGTCTAATAAAATCTGCTGGATAATGACAAACCCAAATAAATGTTCTGGAAATACACATAAATGTTTCAACAATGCATTGGATAACTTTCCCTTTTTAATATCAAAAAGATGTTCATATATTCTTTCATGGAAACGTCTTGAAGTTTTACCAATGTAGAATACAAGACAATGTAAACACTTTGCCATGTATACTACATTTTTAGACTGACAATTAAAATGGCCTTTTACATAAAATACCATTTGCCCTATTTGAAATATCTCTTTAATGACTAATATATGTGGACATTGTTTACACATTCCACACTTGAAATTCCCTAAAGGTTTATTACTGGAAAAACTAGGGCAGTTTCTATTAGTCTCCAATAAGTTTTTTGAAAGACAAGCAAATAACTTCCAATTTTTGTTAACAGCATTAACAATAGCCCTACTATGTTTGTTAAAAACAGTAATAAAAGAAAACTTCCCCTTAAAGCAGTTAATTACAACTGAATTAGTCTCACGTGCAGTTTCTACTTCCCCTTGAATAGTGGGGACTACCTGTTAACTTAAAATAGGTTGATAGACACCCACATATCTTTTATGTACCACTTCATGATGCACTTTGTATAAAAGACTGTTGGGGTATCCCCTTTTCCTAAACATACTCAACATATAATCAACTTCAGTTAGGAAATCTAATTCATTGGGAACCATCCTTGCTGCTCTGACTAGCTGTCCCTTAATGAATGGTCTTTTTTGGTGGTATGGGTGACAACTAGAGAACTCTACATAAGAGTTGGAAAAAATAGGTTTCCTAAAAATTCTTGAAATAAGTTTATGCGCACTATTATCAAGAGTTAAGTCAATATCCAGCTAGTTGATTCTTTCACTACTGAAAAAGTAAGTAAACTGTAAAAATTCAGTAGTGTGTTGATATAAGTAAAAAATTCCATCAGTAGCTGTTCTGTACCAGTCCATATTAGGAACAAGTCATCTAGGTATCTAGTATAATATTTGATATAAATCATAAATCGACTTCTAAAAATAAATGTTGATTCCCAATGAGACATAACTAGATTGGCATACGTGGAGGCACAGGCAGCCCCCGTAGCAACTCCCACCATTTATCAAACATATTGGCTCTCAAAAAATACATAGTGTTTCTAACTAACTTAAACCCACATCATGGGGTATGACAGAGAAAAGATTTTTGACATCAGTGGTGACTATAGTCATATTGGATGAAATATCAAGTTTATTTAAATGGCAATTCTTTTGGGCCAGACTTTTATAGGCAACTACATGTTATTTTTGACAATGCTGGCATTGACATGATGAGACTTATGATTAAACATAACGAAACACTTATGTTTGAACTCAACGAATCATTAGAGGCATTAAATTCAACCATTAGAGGTGATTTACTGTTTGACCACTACAAAATTAATTTTGATAACATTATTTACAAAGTAGAAAAGACATGTAATGAGATTCTTTTGCGTAAAGCTAACAAAATTAATAGAAACCTCCAGAAATACAAATCTGCATATCCTGTTAAGACCCATTCTTATGACAACCAGATGGTTAGAAGCAATCAGAATGACCAGAGCAGTCAGGTGTCTGATTCGTCACCTCCGAGGGATGAAAGGGATTTGCATGACGGTAATGAACGCTTTTCCACTTTAGTCACTGATGAGCCAAGATGGTCAGAACACACAAAAAACAAAAACAACAGAACTAACACATTTTTTTACAGGAATCAACCCCACAATGGGCCAAATTGGGACTATGCAGCACAAGGGGCTCGCCCAAAGTAAGTAAATGTGACTTGGCAACAGAGAAAGTATCGAAATCTGACTTTCATTTGGTAAGGCAAAGCAAAGATTTTATTAATGACTTTTTTTACTTTTTACCTGGACTTGACTCTACTGTTTAAGCAGATAGAAACATTTGTAAAGAAACTGATGTTTTTGAAACCACTGGCTTAGAAACAAATCAACCAGAGATTGCTTTAAACAGTGCTGGTGATTTTAAAGTATTTAATTATTCAAGCAAATGTTTCACTAATTCACATGTGGATGTTCTATCAAAGGGTTTTAGTCTTGTACCTGCCAGAGCGGCATGAATAGAAGATATTTTATTGGATTTAAAGCTTTATAGTAGAAAGCTAAACTTAAAAATATGGTTTAACACAAATTAAAGTACAGAATGTCCTATTTTAATGCATTAAAAAACAGTACATTAACCCACCTATGCATAATTTAGTTAGTGTTTTTGAAAAAGCTTGTGAATTAGGGCACATTATTAAAGGCAATCTTGTAGGTTTGGATGACAATCTAACAGTAGAAGAAAGGAAGCTTTTGAGGGAAATAACCAATGACTGTAATATTCTTGTTATGGAACCCGATAAGGGTAATGGCATGGTGATTATGGCTGTAGAAGACTATCGGAACAACATGAATAGAGTATGTATGGATGGAACCTATCTGGAAGTTTCCATCAAAGAGATCAACATCGCTTTTGTGAAAATTGATGATTTATTAAATGATATAATATTTCAAGGGCAGATTATTTTGAGTAAATTTGAATTTTTGAAAAATTATTTTCCGGTCATAGTGAGTATCTTTGGGATTCCTAAAATCCACAACGATTAATGCCATCCACATTTTAGGCCTATAGTGGATGGCAAAAGATCTAAAACCTATTTTTATGACACAACTAGTGGATATTTACCTAAAACAGAACCTCAAAAAATACAATTATATATGAAAGGACTCCTGGGATTTCTAAAACATTTAAACAAACTTGATATTTCATCCAATATGAATCTAGTCACCACTGATGTCAAAAATCTTTTCTCTGTCATACCTCATGATGTGGGTTTAAGCTGGTTAGTAACACAGATAGTTAACACCAGGATTTTTGGAAAAGACTTTATTAACTTACTGATAGCCCTTATGGAAGTTATATTAACTAATAACTACATATTTTTTGAGGGCCAAAATTCGACAAATGGTGGGAGTTGCTATGGGGGCCGCCTGTGCCCCCACGTATGCCAATCTAGTTATGTCCCATTGGGAATCAGAATTTATTTTTGGAAGTCGATTTATGATTTATATAAAATATTATACTAGATACCTTGATGACTTGTTCCTAATATGGACTGGTACAGAACAGTTACTGATGGAATTTTTTATTTATATCAACAGCACTACTCAATTTTTACAGTTTACTTACTCTTTTAGTAGTGAAAGAATCAACTAGCTGGATACTGACTTAACTCTTGTTAATGTTGAGCATAAACTTATTTTAAGAATTTTTAAGAAACCGACTTTTTCCACCTCTTATTTAGAGTTCTCTAGTTGTTACCCATACCACCAAAAAGATCAGTGGTTAAGGGACAGCTAGTCAGAGCAGCAAGGATGGTTACCAATGAATTAGATTTCCTAACTGAAGTTGATTATATGTTGAGTATGTTTAGGAAAAGGAGATACCCCAACAGTCTTTTATATAAAGTATGTCATGAAAAGGTGCATAAAAAATATGTGGGTATCTATCAACCTATTTTAAGTCAACAGGTAGCCCCCACTATCCAAGGGGAAATAGAAACTACAAGTAATACAGCTGTAACTAACTGCTTTAAGGGGAAGTTTTCTTTCATTACTGTTTTTAACAAACATAGTAGGGCTATTGTTAATGCTGTTAAAAATTGGAAGTTATTTGCTTTGGACAAGGCTGTTAATGACCTGCTGGGTAATGCACCAATTATAACTTTTAAAAAGATTTGTCTTTCGAAAACTTATTGGAGAATAATAGAAACTGCCCTAGTTTTTCCAATAATAAACCTTTAGGGAATTTCAAGTCTGGAATATGTAAACAATGTTCACATATATTAGTTACTAAAGAGAAATTTCAAATAGGGCAAATGGTATTTCATGTAAAAGGTCATTTTAATTGTTAGTCTAATTTTTACATTGGGAAACTGAGAGACCCTTTTGAAAATGTATTTGTGAGCATCTATATGTAATAAGAACCAAAATTGTTTAGGCACTTAGAAAATTTCCCCCTTTGCACTGGATTCCAATTTGTTATTTTACAGATAGTGAAGGAAGACATTAGAGGGGTGCATTGGCAAAATAAACTGGAAACAATGGACTTTTTTGGGCATCTGAGGTTAAATGCTAATACTAGTCCAGGTATTAATGATTGCTGTTCCCTAATGCCTATTTTGAAATTAAAATCTACTATTTTAACATGATTGTTTTAGTAGTTCCTGATTTTTTTATCATACTGGACATTTAAGTAGTGATGATGTCACTAATTTTAATTGATGGGAGGTGTTGTTTTTGCACTATTTAAACTACTTGTAACTCTGTGTATGTTGTTCTAATTAAGTCCTGAATTATTATGGATGAAAGCACTTGACTGAAGTTTTTTACTTTTGTATTGAGTTTTTATCTGTGAAGTACCATTAAATTGTCCTACTACAAGTTGTTTTCTGGACAATTCTTTACGAGGTATTTGTGTTTTATATGGTCTTGGATTACCTCATTGACACGCTGCTTGTTTTTACTTTATATGCTGAAAAGACCTGAAACTGTCTCAAAATGTCCAAGAACAATGAAATATCTGCAAATAAATCTAACATTTCTGGATTACCATACCAGTTATATATTTGAATTTGTGAATCCCTTATTTTCCTTGCTAATTGCTCTAGATAAAAAGCAAATGAAAAATAAAAGAAGACATTTCTGCCTGGTAAATCTGTTAAAACACAGTTTGCCTAAGAGGAGAACTTCCATCTTAATCCTTGTGGTCAACCCTTCATATATCCTTCTTAATAACCTTATTATTCTATCAAGGAGTACAAATGTTACCATTGTCCTAATTAAAAAAATCCCAGCTGAATCTATGAAATGCTTTTTCTGCATCAAAATGTACCAGCAGTAGTCATGTTTTCTTATGCTGTGCTTCCCTTTGAATCATTATTCTATTCATTTTATCAAATGTTTGCCTCCCCACAAAGAAACATTGATCAATATCTATCAACCTTGGTAACATTTTTGCAATAATATTAGCTAGTCTATGCATAAGCACTTTATTGCCATGGTTTAAACTTGAAATGGGTCTATATGAAGAAAATTCTAAAAGGCCTTTACCCTAGTTGAGTAATACAACCATGACATTTTCTTCCAGTATGTTGTCACTCCCCTCTTTTTTAAAATATTGTTAAAGAAAGCCCGTTAGATCTTTATCATTTTACTCCCTTCCAAAATTTTATAGGAATATCATCTGTTCCCGGAAATTTCCTTGTTGATTGATGATATACAATATTTATACTTCATCTCTTGCTGTCCTAGCTATTACATAACTAAGTCTTCCATAAATATTTCCACTGCCGCTTTTCTTAGTTCCCATTCCACTGCTTTATACAAATTTTCCTTAACATTTCTGAAATCTCTCTAAAACCTCTGTAGAGTATCTGGTTATTTTTCATGTCATAGTTTCACTAAGTTTTGCTCCAACTTGTTCTTCATTTGTTGCCATTGTGCTAAAACATTTTATGCTCTAGAGTTGTTATCAAAAACAGTTGCTTAACAACACCTATTGTGAAATTGAATTCACATCTTCCATACCAAATATACTCATATACTTCTTCAGAAATCTGTCCTCTATTTTTACATTTTCCCTTGTAGATCTCTATGATACAGCCTCACTATTGCTAATTAGGTTCCATACCCCATCCATAAATAATATTCTTTTGTGAATGTTGCTGATTATGTTAAGTTTAACTGTGCCTTTCTTGCCTATGGTGATGGCAGCTCAGAAGGTTATAGGTTCAATTCCTTCATCAGGTGTATGGATTCATTTTAGTCTTACAGTTAGTACAGTGGCTTAAGGCTATAAACTGTTAATGAGCTGCTTCATGAAATCAAGGATACGATCCTGTCATTCTTAATTTACAAAATAATAACAAAAGCTCTGAACTACCATGGCTTCCAGTGACAAAATCTTCAATAAAATTAGAGCAGAATAAATAATCAATGGTGAGCCCTTTCACAATTCAAAAGACTGCTTCTTCAGACAAGTGAAGGACAATGCCAACATCCTCATTTAAACAGTAAAAAAAAAACAATCAGTTTACACATGATAAAGATCAGCCCCTAGATTCAGCAAACTTCTTTGCAAGAGTAACATCCCTTACATCCAAACCTCTTTTCAAGAAACAACTAAGAATCTTCACAAAATCACAATGGCTTGCCCATGCTCTAATCCTGACTGATCATGCCCCCTCTTTACTGATCACTTTAAAGCCTATGACTATTGTATTCCTCTTGCTGTGTCTTTCTCTCTTTGAACTCTTCCTAATGAAGGATTTTGCCTAGGCTAAAAATCCCTACCCTACCCTAGTTTGTTTGTTCTATGAATGTACCTTTTTATAATCTGTTTATAAATGTGTTCTAATGTGTGTTACTGTTAATTAAGTTTTATTAGTTTAAAAAGTCAATATAATATGTTTATATAATTATTGTTATTTGTCTTTGGAACTTTTCTCCCCGGGCCTCCACTGAAAATGGACATATATCCAGTCAGACTTTCCCTGTCAACAAATGTAAAATAAAACTAAAAAAAAAATAAAATAAATAAATAAGAATAGCTTATTCTTGCACAGAAGGGACCATTCCTGTGCAGCACAGCAGCGCACCCTACATATTCATGAAGACGTGCTGCCATGCTCTAATACGGACATGGTTCTGTGTGGAAGTGGAGGGGGGTGTGTCCGAGGGCAGTGCACTCACAATGCACACACCCCCTGCACTCCAGAATTGCCTTTCGGCAATTCAGAATGAAAGAGGATGCATACCTCTCAACCTCATAGAGCACAACAGATGGACAAATGTTGGGGGGACAAATAGGGGCACAGATTTTAAATATAGCCCATACAAACTTAAAAAGCTGATAGAATAAAAGGCTTCACATTAGCATGGCATTACCCTCGATGTGGAGTCTGAAATGAACTTTCCGTCAGTAGTAAACTCACACTAATGCTAAACCTGTCATCCCAGTAAAATGAGAAAAAATTAAATCACATATATTTTTCTCTTTTTTTTTTGAGCCGCAACAAAGTTTAAGCATAGCTGAGCAGGTGTGTGCTTCATGCACCTGTGCTTAGCATAGCTTAAATATCTGAATGAGTTAAATAGTAAAATATCAACAAAACAGCTAATCCAAAATACTGTAGCAGTTAGAGCTGCAGCTTTGTATGCAAGCAATCATGGTTCGAGCCCCAATGAACTCTTTTCACTTTTACATGTGAAAGCAGTTGTAAAAGTCATATGTTGTAATAAATGAGGTAGTAAATAATATTTATCACCCAGGGTATTGTAGCAGAACCAAAAATAAGGTGTCAGTCCAGAAAAGATTTGAAACCCCAATATAAACACAAGTGCCCCATACAGTATAGTAGCACAATAATAAATGTAATGAAAGCACATAGGAGGATGTCTGGGAAGGTAAACATAAAATTATAATATGTCAGGAATGATGAATTAATCCCATAAAGCTGATAGTCTATAAAATAAAACTTAAGCAATGCAAAGCATTGCACAGCTATGCTTACGATGTGTAAGCATTGCTGAAATATGAATGCTAAGCAATGAGTAGCCCAGCTAAGTGGATTTGCCCATTGGTAAGCAGTGCTGAACCTGCCCCTTTAAGCACTGCCAACCTTAGCTAAGCAGGTTTGCCCATAACTTAGCTTAGTTCAGCATATTCAAAAACATCCAATCACCGCAAAGGGTGGGAAATCGGCCATATTTAAACCTCGCAGGCAGGAATACAGCTCATAACCAGCTGTAGCTCCCCACTCTAGGCAGTATGGCTGGTGTTGGAGAGGGTATGCACTTTCGAGTGCAGCGCTGGGGCATATAGGAGTCCAATATCATGGTAAGACTCCTTGTTAAAAACGATAACGTGGGACCGCTGCAAGACCAGTACCAGGGCTCCACAAAGTGGAGGTCTGGGAAACTCTCACCCGTGATTTCATCAGTGCCACTAGCATCCCACGGACTGGTGAGTAGGTCTGGCACCACTATGCTAACTTGAAGTGGAGGAAGTGGGAGCTCTTGGACCATTGGGTCCAAGAAGCACAGCAGAGGAATGATGTCCCAGGCATGTGTAAGTATTTATATCAATAACTGTTTAACAAAGTCCAGCATGTGTATGTGATGGATAGGTATGCATATATGTTTCTCTGTCTTCTTTACAGCTCCAGCTGAATGGGCTGTGAACCAGGAAGCACATGCAAGCAGGTTGCAAAGGCTGTGTCGAGAGGGTGGTGAGTAATAATTTACCTTGTAGTATTCATACCAAATAAATATAAAGGAGCAGAATGTCACCTTGCAGTATTAAAAATGAATATGGTTTGTACTGAATAAACCAGACAATATTACAGTAATAGTCTCATATAGCTTATATATAAATAAAACTGTAACTGCCTGTCAATAAAATTCAAAACCCTGGACTGGTTGTGTTTACTCTGGTATTCTATGAATTGAAATATGTACAGGTTATGCACAGCAACTATAGCTGTAAAAGCATTAAACAATCAAGTCTCATCTGACAAAGTTAGTGCCTCTGTAAGACACCAAGATCTGATATCTGAATAGTAATGTTGTGTTAACCACTGTTGTCCACACTGTGCTATGTCAAAAGGTATGTATAGGAATGCATGTATAAGACTGTCATAAATACAAGGTCATATTGTACAACCAAGAGGGAATTAGATAGAAAACATTCAAGAAAGAGACAGCAGTTTCTCAATAGCATGTTCTGATGAAACACAAACTTGTTGCATATTTAGCAGAAGCAGCCATGGTTCGAATTCCAGGAGTGGTAGTAAGCTGTATGCATAATTTCACCTAGGATTTTGTGAATATGTGCAGAAACAGTCAGGTAGTGTTAACAGAAATTTCCTCCACAGGTCATTCAGGTAAGAGAAGGTATAAAGTAGCTATAAGAAGGCTGTAGTTGTACTGTGTCCAACACCCACGGTCCAACCCCAAGGCTGCAAATGACAGCAAGATAAGTGCATACACCAAGTGGTCTCCCCCAAGAAATGTTCAAAAGTGTCATGCTGTCACAGCTACTGGTCCCTGCTGCCAACAACCAGGGTGACCGATAGAAATCAAGGCAGAGTATTCCAGTAGCACACACATACACACATGCACACACAGTATGAGTGCACATATGTAACCCTGACTATGTGAATATTGGTAGAAACAGCCAGGTAGTGTTAACAGAAATTCCCTCTGCAGGTCTTCCAGATAAGAGAAGGTATAAAGTAGCTATAAGAAGGCTACAATTATACACCGTGTACAAACGTACCACTGCCCAACCCAAGGCCATAAGTTGCTGTAATAATACCTGTATAGTAATGATTAGAGCAATGATCATTAAAGCTGTGATCACTGCAAGAAACTACATTTGTTAATTGACATCTCTCTCTCTCTTCCCCACCTTATCTTCACCAATAATCTAAACACATAAATGAATGGGTATGTTTTCCCTCAAACATACCATTGAGACATGTGTCCTATTGTTCTACAAATGTTGAAATGTTTTCCAATTAATGTCCCCTGTTTAAATACTATCATTGGTGGCCTGTTGCTATCAATGTAACCTGCATGCCAGTGTAATGCCCACTGTGGTTCCGTATATGCATGTGTTCTGTTTGCTATGCAAATGTTCCAAATCTGTTGTTTTGGGTTAATGGGAATACTTATGCATGCTGTTATAACTAATCCTGGAATGTGTTTACCATTATTAACTGACATATGTTCTAAAACTGCAACACCATAGCACATCTGGGAAGGCCGATTCCAGTGGATCTGCCTCATCTGGTCATGGCACTGGGACCCAGCATGTCTGGGACCCACCGTGGGACCTCCTTATCTGATGGTCCTGCACCACCTTTGGGTGGAACTGCCTCAGGGGTTGGGGCTCATCCCCCCCGGGTGTGAGCGTGGACAGGATCCTGTCACCCAAAGCCAGGTCCAGGGTCTCGTGCTTTGCAAATAATTGGGAGGTCTGCTACACCAGCTTGAGGGCCACGTGGTGCATTTAGAGGGTCAGCCTGCCCCTCCTTCTCAAACCCAGGCATAGCCACTTTTGGGGCCATGAAAGTACAGTGGTGACTGCCCATGGGTGGGGACCTCAGTCCCACTGTATCCATTTGGGGGCTTGTGTGCTTCCAATTACCAAATAACCCTCCCCATCCAAGGTGTTTACCCCCCCACATGTGTCATATACTGCCCCTGTATGCTGTCTTGTCTGTCTCCCTACCCAACCTACCTCTCCAAATATACCTTCTATCCTTCCCCAACATCCGACTGTCACCATAGAAAAAAACAAGGCAATCTGTTCCCAAAAAAAAAATGTTGCCCCATACATAGCTGTCCATTTCACACACATGTCCACTGGACATATGTAACCAGGTTTAATTGGCTTCACAACACATTATTGTTGTCCTCACCCCTCTCTCAGGGGTTTGAATGTACAACTTTACCTCCAAATTCAGTATCTATGCACAGCTGTTGCTGTAGAAGAAATGGACAAATGGACAGCTATGGATCTTTCCTACACCCATCCTGCACATCCCTAGCTATCTTTCATATTGTTTTTCTCTCTTCATACCCCCTTTTTCACTACTTTCCTAACAACCCTTTTTCTTTTCTTTTAAAGAAATTAGCATGGGGTAAGCGGGAGTAAGCACGAGTAAGCCCGTTTATGCAGTGCTAAGCAATGCCTACATAGATTAAGCACTTTTAAGGCTAACAGTCTGTCAGCATAGTTAACAGAAAATTAGCATTGCTTACCGCCACGCAAACCCGCACAAACCCGCTTACAACTGCTTAAAAGTGCCTTAATCACTCTGTATCCAAAGCCCTTGTTCTTCCCAGCAACAAAATAATCAGCTCTTGCCAGTCTTGAACCAAGGACATTGCACATCATAGCCACAGCAATTTACCACTAAACCATCTGAGCCATATCTATGTCTGAGGTTTTTTCAAACATATCATTCAGTAGAGTCATTCAACAGTAAGGAAAAGGTTTGTTAAAATTAGTCAAGTTTTGTACTTATATATATATATATATATAAATGTATATGTGTATGGAGATGGATGCATATTATATATATATATATATATATATATATATATATATATATATATATATATATATATGTATAGATAGATATATAATGTAGTACAGTCAGACATGAGATCCCTACTCTGAACCACTTACTGCAACAAATCTATTCAAAGGCTGTCAAAATGGGGGTCAATGGGCCCAAACTAGGGACCTGTTTTAATTATTGCCCTTATCCCTTCCTCCCCAGCAGCAACTGTTCTGCCTTGCAACAAAATAATACGTATTGCCAAGACTTGAATCCAGGGCCCTGTAAACTACAATCAAAACAATGTACCATTACACCATCTGAGCTCTATAAAACAGTCATGATTTTCCAAACATATCAGTTATAGTCATTCAACAGTAGGGAAAGGAGTCTGTAGAATCAGTCAGGTTCTCTCTATATATACATGTATATATGTATGGAGATGCATATATGTGGACAAATATATATATATATATATATATATATATATATATATATATATATACAGAGAGAGAGAGAGATACATCTAAATTTGTAAATACATATATGCACTCACACACACATATATAGAAAGGTGAATACATATATATATATATATATATATATATATATATATATATATATATATATATACATAAATATACATAAATATATAACAGCTACAAACATATGCAATCTGAGGGTCATGCTGCTGCACCCTAGAAGTCTAAATATGAAAATGCACTCACTGGAAGTATTTCTTAAAATGGGGAACAATGACATCTGTGCTGTAAAAGAGACCTGGTTAAAGGCAACAGGAAGCATCCCTGTACACCTTTTGGCTACAGAGCTTGGACTGAAGCTCCAAAGGTGGTGGTATTTCTATATTCATAAAGGATGCACACACCTCCAGAGTGGTACACCAGCATTATTCATTACAGATCCTGCAAGTGTAGCTAACATTGGGTATGACAGTGGTTCAGGTTGTAGCCTGCTATAGGTCCCCAAACATGTCCCAAGACTCACACTCCATGTCTCTAAACACCCTGGAGAATATTAGTGTCCAGCCTAACACTCTCATACTGGTTGACTTCAACTACTCCGCCATTAACTGGGAAAGCTACTCATGTATGGATGCACTTGCCCATCACATCGACCTGGTCCTTACTAACATGGGTGACTGTAGCTGTACACCAATAGTCAACTCCTCCCTTGTTATATCTAACCTCAAAGTAATCACCTTTGGAAATCCACAGCCCTCCCACCCCCACCCCACCCCTACACAGGTAACCACCATGAAAAGCCTTTCCAAAACTAACTATGGCCTCCTAAAAATGGAGGTGGCTAACCTCATGGCAGCCATGCAAATGGAGACTAGTTGTATGACTGCTGAATCAAACAACAATGCACTATGAACACATACACAAATGCATGGATACAGCCATACCCAATAGAACCAAGACCCTCACCTCCAAAAATAAGGAAGCCAATCTGGTGGTCCCTGGCCATAAATAAACTGTACAACAGAAGGAGGGAACTGATACTCCCCACGTAAATAGGATAGCCCCCTTAACTACAACGCGTGGGTCCCAAACATACGCAGAGAGACTGCTCCTATGGTGCGAATGCACAAGAAGGCTACAAGTACTACAGTGTCAGCCAACTACTCCTCATGTAAATAGGATAGCCCCCTTAACTACAACGTGTGGGTCCCAAACATATGCAGAGAGACTGCTCCTATGGTGCGAATGCACAAGAAGGCTACAAGTACTACAGTGTCAGCCAACTACTCCCCACGTAAATAGGATAGCCCCCTTAACTACAACGTGTGGGTCCCAAACATACGCAGAGAGACTGCTCCTATGGTGCGAATGCACAAGAAGGCTACAAGTACTACAGTGTCAGCCAACTACTCCCCACGTAAATAGGATAGCCCCCTTAACTACAACGTGGGTCCCAAACATGAGACTGCTCCTATGGTGCGAATGCACAAGAAGGCTACAAGTACTACAGTGTCAGCCAACTACTCCCCACGTAAATAGGATAGCCCCCTTAACTACAACTCGTGGGTCCAAAACATACGCAGAGAGACTGCTCCTATGGTGCGAATGCACAAGAAGGCTACAAGTACTACAGTGTCAGCCAACTACTCCCCACGTAAATAGGGTAAAAGGATACCCTATTAAAATTTAGTAGTATTGTAAAGCGTCTTGTAGGCAGGGACAAAACAGTACCTTTCACTTAATCTGGTAGCCCCTGTCCATACAACTTATTCCTAACAAGTTACTTAAAATCCACTACTTTTATTCCTAAAGTTAGCTATTGTTAAGCCAATGAAGTTGCAGACAAACCTAGCCTAATTATACCAAGAGTACACAAAATTAGGTGCTAAGGTTTAAAAGATAACAGTGCACAATAGCTGTATTCTCTACTTACAGGTAGCTGGACTTTAGGACCCTGCAAACTCCTGACTGGTGTATCTCCTGACGTCAGAGAGTTTTCTTAGTTCCCATCAGTCCTGCCGCCATTTTTTAAAATACTACACCAAACAGAAGGGTACTGTTGTGTGATCCCCTGCTCGGTTGCCTGCTCCTGCCTCAAGACACGCTATCTTCCTGAGAAACCTGTATTTTCTGTCCTGCAGAACCGACGCTGGAACATATCTGTAAGCGCAACTAGAAACTGTTCATTCTTAACTGTTTCAATATTCAATAAGGTGATTCTAGCGTTAACGCTAACGACAGCGTTTCTACTGCCTTTCTACATTGTTTTCAAGCATCACCTGTATTGTAATTGTTCTAAGGTGACTGCATTATATTTTATTTTTAAATTGTAAGCTGCTCAACTCTAGGCAACAGCAATTTACTCTAAGAATTAAGCAGCTCTAGTAGTGATATACGGAGTTGGCATTGCTGTTCTCTCACATTTATGCTATAAATCCCTGAGTTAATCCACTGTTGTTTTAGTCGTTTAGATGGTCTTGGCGACATCATTTTATGTTAAGTAATAAGCAGTTTAACACGCAGCATTTCACTCTAAGATATTACCAGCCTAAGTAATGAAACTGATATTTAAAGTTAGCATTGCTGTTCTCTTAAATGTATATGGTATATCACTGTGTAAAACCACTGTTGCTTAGTCGATTAATCTAGCTGATAGCCAGTTTGCTGTGGGGAATCTGTGTTTTAGCGACTCTTGTTTTATATGCTTGTATGTGTAGAATTATATCTACTAGTGTATTGCCTGGGGAATCTGATTAACACTGCACGTGTTTCTGCCTCTAGTAGTGTTTTAAACTACTCAACCAGCAAAGCTATAGCTTTATCTTTAACTTGCTTTATATTAAGATTGACTGGTGCATATCTTGGCTTATATCTCTAATTGAATTTAATGTTGTTTTCCTTATACATAATATATTAAGGACATGAAAACCATTTTTGTTTGGTACTGAACTTTGATATCAATCCGTTCTTTAAGAGTATCCTGACTACAAGAATTTAAATGTATAGGCCATAAGCTTTACTAAGCTAGAGTACTATAATATCCTGATATTAATCTTTGTTTCCTATCTTACCATAGATAGCCCCCTTAACTACAACGCGTGGGTCCCAAACATACAGAGAGACTGCTCCTATGGTGCGAATGCACAAGAAGGCTACAAGTACTACAGTGTCAGCCAACTACTCCTCATGTAAATAGGGTAAAAGGATACCCTATTAAAATTTAGTAGTATTGTAAAGCGTCTTGTAGGCAGGGACAAAACAGTACCTTTCACTTAATCTGGTAGCCCCTGTCCATACAACTTATTCCTAACAAGTTACTTAAAATCCACTACTTTTATTCCTAAAGTTAGCTATTGTTAAGCCAATGAAGTTGCAGACAAACCTAGCCTAATTATACCAAGAGTACACAAAATTAGGTGCTAAGGTTTAAAAGATAACAGTGCACAATAGCTGTATTCTCTACTTACAGGTAGCTGGACTTTAGGACCCTGCAAACTCCTGACTGGTGTATCTCCTGACGTCAGAGAGTTTTCTTAGTTCCCATCAGTCCTGCCGCCATTTTTTAAAATACTACACCAAACAGAAGGGTACTGTTGTGTGATCCCCTACTCGGTTGCCTGCTCCTGCCTCAAGACACGCTATCTTCCTGAGAAACCTGTATTTTCTGTCCTACAGAACTGACGCTGGAACATATCTGTAAGCGCAACTAGAAACTGTTCATTCTTAACTGTTTCAATATTCAATAAGGTGATTCTAGCGTTAACGACAGCGTTTCTACTGCCTTTCTACATTGTTTTCAAGCATCACCTGTATTGTAATTGTTCTAAGGTCGAGGCGACTGCATTATATTTTATTTTTAAATTGTAAGCTGCTCAACTCTAGGCAACAGCAATTTACTCTAAGAATTAAGCAGCTCTAGTAACGAAAGTGATATACGGAGTTGGCATTGCTGTTCTCTCACATTTATGCTATAAATCCCTGAGTTAATCCACTGTTGTTTTAGTCGTTTAGATGGTCTTGGCGACAGCATTTTATGTTAAGTAATAAGCAGTTTAACCAGCATTTCACTCTAAGATATTACCAGCCTAAGTAATGAAACTGATATTTAAAGTTAGCATTGCTGTTCTCTTAAATGTATATGGTATATCACTGTGTAAAACCACTGTTGCTTAGTCGATTAATCTAGCTGATAGCCAGTTTGCTGTGGGGAATCTGTGTTTTAGCGACTCTTGTTTTATATGCTTGTATGTGTAGAATTATATCTACTAGTGTATTGCCTGGGGAATCTGATTAACACTGCACGTGTTTCTGCCTCTAGTAGTGTTTTAAACTACTCAACCAGCAAAGCTATAGCTTTATCTTTAACTTGCTTTATATTGACTGGTGCATATCTTGGCTTATATCTCTAATTGAATTTAATGTTGTTTTCCCTTATACATAATATATTAAGGACATGAAAACCATTTTTGTTTGGTACTGAACTTTGATATCAATCCGTTCTTTAAGAGTATCCTTGACTACAAGAATTTAAATGTATAGGCCATAAGCTTTACTAAGCTAGAGTACTATAATATCCTGATATTAATCTTTGTTTCCTATCTTACCATAGATAGCCCTTAACTACAACGTGGGTCCCAAACATAGAGACTGCTCTATGGTGCGAATGCACAAGAAGGCTACAAGTACTACAGTGTCAGCCAACTACTCCTCACGTAAATAGGGTAAAAGGATACCCTATTAAAATTTAGTAGTATTGTAAAGCATCTTGTAGGCAGGGACAAAACAGTACCTTTCACTTAATCTGGTAGCCCCTGTCCATACAACTTATTCCTAACAAGTTACTTAAAATCCACTACTTTTATTCCTAAAGTTAGCTATTGTTAAGCCAATGAAGTTGCAGATAAACCTAGCCTAATTATACCAAGAGTACACAAAATTAGGTGCTAAGGTTTAAAAGATAACAGTGCACAATAGCTGTATTCTCTACTTACAGGTAGCTGGACTTTAGGACCCTGCAAACTCTTGACTGGTGTATCCCCCCACCCTGCCCCCATATCCCACCGCCCCGCTATATCCACATTTATTAGGTCATAATCCCATCCCACTCAACCCCTGAACCAATCATAGCCCCCTTACGGTTAGCCTATCTCCTCCCATAATTCTAGCTAATTACCAATTAACTAGCTGGCCCTCCTAACCCCACATATAAAATTAATCAGCCTTGACTACTAGACTGGCAAAATAATGAACTCTATCATCCCACCACTAGTTTTTCTCCTACTGATTCCTTATCTCTTATCATGGTATGAGAACCAAACCCTACTGGGTATTCACTTCCCAAATGGTCACACCAGTAATCATCTAACTCCTCCCTTGAATATAATCTCTCCTTCTAACTGCCCCACGACAACATCACCCCAAAGTATGTATCTCACCCAACGTTATCCTAAAGTAACCATTACAAAATCTAGTCTGAAGATACTTAGTAGACTACTACGTCTCTTAGACCACCTGAAAGCAAGTATTACTAAAGATGGAGATATTCACCCTAACCCAGGCCCATCCACAGTCTTAGACCCCGTCACCCCTATGTTAACTCATAGATCCTCTAGCTCTCCTCATCTTCCATCTTAACCTAAGAAGTATAAATAACAAGATACATAATCTACAGCTATGATAGCCACACATCTCCCAGACATCATGTGTCTATCTGAAACATGGCTCAAACCATCCACTAAGGATGAAGAAATTCTTCCACCTAGCTACAACATACTTAGGGTTGATCGAGAGAAAAAAAGGTGGCGGTATAGCAGTAATGTTTAGAAATACACTGAATATCATTATGAACCCAACACAACCCCCCAAGGTCTCTAATATCGAACTAATTGCCCTAAAAATATGCCTAAATAACCAAAAGTGTATCAATCTAATTGTAGTCTATATCCCACCAGGGAAAATTTAGAAACCGTGGAGCTCACACTAAGCTGGCTTACCTCAAACTACCCCCAGGAAACAATTGTCCTAGGAGACTTTAACCTTGACTGGTCCCAATACTCTGACCAGATGAATTCCCTGCCCATCAACCTATATGGTTTCTCCCAAAATATAATATCTCCCACTAGAATAGGTAACTCTCAACAAAAAGAAAGTATTATCGACTGGATTCTTACAAATAAAGACACACCTAATTATACCACGGGTACCCTCCCCAATGATCTTAGTGACCACCTTACTACCTTCATCATAAAGCATAAATTGATGCGAACAAACCTTCCCATATATAAAGTAGTTAGAAACAAGAAGAAATTTGTTCTTGAACAATTCCTAGCAGAACTTAAATCCTGTAACTGGTCCATGCTAAAAACACTCCCCATAGATGAGAGTGTTACATACTTTAATGATACATTCCTAAATATACTGGATTCTCATGCACCCAACCGATCCATCAGAGCCAAAGTCCAAACTGCACCTTGGCTAACTAAAGAAACCAGATCTAAAATTAAGCTCAGAGACCAGGCCTGGTTAAAATGGCGTACCACCAAAGAACCCCTAGATCGTATCAAATTTCAGCAGCTCAGAAATTCTACAAAACAGATACTACCCGGGATAAAAAGAATTACTTCTGTCATCTCCAAGACAAACACCAAAATAACCCAAAGAAGTTTTGGTCATGTTTTAATAACCTTCGTTATTCTGGGAAATCAACTACCCCTACCCTGAAAACTTATAGGTAAAGATCCTGAAGTAATAGCTAACTCATTTAACTCCTTCTTCACTGAGACCGTTCAGGCACTAGCCAGTCAGTTACCTACTACTTCCACCTCCTTAGCCAGTCCTATTGGCAAAATCTACCTGCCTTTAGTCTTCAACCTATTTCCACCTCCTATATTAGAACGCTATTAAAGAAACTCAAACCATCCACCCTATCGGCTGATCGTCTCCCAGCCGAATACCTACAGTTAGCAGCTGATGTTATAGCCTATCCCATCTCAATCCTGATTAATAGAACCATTACAGAGGCCACCATCCCCTCAATCTGGAAAATATCATATGTCATCCCACGTCACAAAGGAGGCCGCTCGGAAACATCGAACTATAGACCTATAGCAATTTTGTCACCCATAGCAAAAATTATGGAAAGGTGTGCTCACAAGCAACTCCTACACTACCTTACTCTTAACAATCTTCTCTCTAAAACCCAACATGGGTTTCGCCCCCATCATAGCACTACCACTGCCCTCCTTTCCTTTGTGGATTCAGTAAATAACAATCGGAACAACAAATTTATAACTTCTGCTCTCTTTCTTGACTTGTCAAAAGCCTTTGACATGGTCAATCACCAACTATTGTGCCACACCCTTAAATCCCTTCACCTTGATAACCTAGCCCTACGGTGGTTTGATGCTTACCTTTCTGGCAGACAACAAGCAGTCCAGTGGCAAAGCAAACTATCCCTCTTGCTACCAAATACCATAGGAGTTCCCCAAGGCTCTATACTTGGTCCCCTTCTCTTCTCTGTATTCATAAACGACCTCCATTCAGTCATCCCCAAAGCCACCTGCATCCAATATGCAGATGACTCCACCCTGATTTGTTCTGATGTCTCCCTCCATAATCTCCAAATAGCCACCCAACACTGCTTCACGGCAGTGGAAAAATGGTTTTCAGAACAGAAACTCATACTGAATCCCATAAAAACTAAGCTACTTCTAATCTTCCCCACCACAGGAATCCCCTCAGGCCAATACCCGCCTCATTCTAATAATAAGATCTTTCATGTTCAATCCATTAATGGCACCATCATTGAACCTGTCACCAACACTAAACTACTAGGTGTTACTATTGATCACAAGCTTAAATTTGATGTTCACATTACTCAAACTATTAAGACAGTTAATAAGAAACTAGGTTCTATGTACAGAATTAAGAACTTTCTAACTCCTTATACCAAATTAACTATAAACTCACCTTCTTTCCACTCTACTGTATGCTTCCCCGGTCCTATCCTTCCTCAATAAAAATGAGCTCAACAAACTCTCAGTTTCTTATAACCATATCACTAAATTTGTGACTGGGTCTCCTTACCGTACTCATCACTGTCTCAACCTAAAGAAGCTTGAATGGTTAGAATTACCTAATCTTCTAAAATTTAACCAACTTACGGAAGCATTTAAAATAATTAAGGAACCAGAAAAAATACCCTCTCTGAACAAACTCCTGACCCCTTACTCCAACCTTAACTGCCTCCGATCTTCTAACAGTGTCCTGGTACAAACCATGAAATCAAATAACTTGGGAGGTGATGCTCTTTATGCCAATTCTATTGGAAGGCTATGGAATTCCCTTCCCAATAACCTTAGACTAACAACCTCACTCAGCCATTTTAAAACTAGTCTTAAGTCATTTCTTAAGGCACCCTGGCTATGCCCTTGTGACAATCCTGACTAACCCTATAGCTCCCTACAACCCACTCTTTATCATCTATAGGACTTCCTCACCCAAATCTCACTGGTTTCACTTAAACTTATTCTCTATACACGTCCTCTTCTCCTTGACTGCCCTCTCCTATAACCATAGATTCGACTTGTCTATGTAGATATAGCCTTCTCCCTTGTGCTTAAAAGCGCAAACCTCTTTACTTCTCAACCTATCTAAATATTTGGTTATCTACTCAGCATTGTAATTGTGGAATTTAATAGAATATACTTGTATTCCATCTATCTGTATTTTGAATGTTTCTGATCTTAGACTATGTATTGTTTGTTCTATTTAATTGTGGTCTCTGCTGAAAAGGGATATGTATCCAGTCAGACTAACCCGGTAAACAAATGTAAAATAAAATAAAAATAAAATAAATAAAATAAAATACAGAATAAGGTGAAGTCCCAAGACTGGAAAAAAACCCTTATCAGCCTCAATTAAAAGGTGAGATCCCTTATCAAATACTACAAAGTCAGCTGTGAAAACAGAACTGGAGCACATAGTAAAGACAACCAGAATGCCTCATATAGTTATGTAAAGAATCTTCATGGCAATACCAATATTTGCTCTGAGCTACTAGACAATGGCACTGCCTAGACTGAGCCAACAAATATTGCCAATATACTGGCTGACATATTGAGTGCAAACTTTACCCCTCTCCCCCCCAAAGGACCAATCACAATACCAGTACACTGTCAGGCACCAGTATTACTGCTGCACAGGTTAAAACACCACTGCTCAAGGCCAATAATACAGCTTCTATGTGACCTGAAAATATCCCTGGCTGTGTTCTACATGAACTACAGCATGACCTGACACCTCACTTGTGTGCCCTGTTCAAGCACAGCCTCACCTCAGGCTTTGCCCCTACTGAATTGTGCGCTGCTGCAATCACCCCTCTCCACAAATGAGGTGCAACTACAGACCCTGGGAACTGCTACCCCAAATGCCTGACAAGTCTGTTATGCAAAGCTATGGAATGCATCATCATGCACCTAATAAACAGGGATATGGGAATCTGCAGACTCAGGATTCCACACAGTTTACTTTTGTGATGGGTAGGTCATACCTGCTCAATCAACCTGGTCAACTTCTTGGAATCAGTCACCTGAGTTATGAATGAAGGCAAGGTGGCACATACAGCCTACCTTGATCTGGCTAAAGCCTTTGATAACATTCCCCGCTCAGGCATCATGCAAAATCTCACTAAGCTAGCAATCAATCCCTATATCGCTAGGTGGGTTGCAAAATGGGTCATAGATAGGACTCACAGTGTGGAAATAGCTGACTCTAATTCAGACTGCTGAGCAGTCATAAGTGGAGTCCCACAGGGTTCTGTCCTGGGCCCTCTAATGTTTGATATCAACTCCTCTGAAGTCCATGCCAACATGAAGGGACTCTGGCTGGCAATGTTTGCAGACAATTGCAAGTTGGGAGCTATTATTAACTACCCAAGTGATGGCATCCTACTGAAAGGCCTCAATGAGACCAATGACTGGTGTCAGAGCCATGGCCTTAAGCTCAATGTCAGAAAATGTGTTGTCATCTCCTTTGGGGAAAACCCTGTTCCCATGACTTACCACATCAATGGTAGTCCCCTGAACAAAGAAGGCATTTTAAGAGATCTGGGTACACAGGTTGACAGCAATGTGTCTTTTGACCCCCACGTTGCCACTGTGGTCAGAAAGTCCTTCTGTGTCACACATCTCAGTATTAATGCATTAGCATCCATGAAGGAAGAGGTCATTGTCCCCCTGTACTTTTCTTGACAGAGTGACACAGTTTGTTTCAGCATACATATTCTGATGGATGTGAGGTAGGTAAATGAAATATATGTCCTCATTTTCTGACAACAATCATATCATCACAGTGGTTTACCAGAGAAATTATAATAATATGTAAAACAGACCAGAAATATGAGCAATAAACCTGGATATCCTGAAACAATCCAGCCAGTTGACAGGTATGCTCAGAACCCCTTACTGCAATGAATCTGAACCAAGGCTGACAAAGTGGTGGGTGGAAGCCATGAAAATGGGGATGTATCTGAGGTACTGGTGTAGATAAGCTAGCACAGTTGCTGTAGTAACACCCTCCTGTGTGCTATAATATATAGTTAGTGAAATAGCACAAGTAACTGAATTGGGGAATCTGCTATGGGTAACTACACATGTATTTGCAAATATATCAGGCACTACAGGGATGTAACAACACTGCCAAACAGTCACCAGTGTGAAAGTGCATACCCACAACCAATATCACCATAGTCACAGTCACATACTGGTAAGTCACGTGAACAGTAGAATATAAGGACTGTGTGAACAAATACATCATTGTTTGCCACTCACACACTAGCCCTAAATATACAGTCCCAATTCTCAGTTTAGTCTGAATCCTGACCTTGGTACAGGACATGTCTCAGTCTCCCCCTACAAACACATACAGCAAATAGATCAGCAGAAACTAGAGCAGCATGCACAGTCAGATAAAGAAGGAGCCATAACACTTACATCCACCCCCTCCATACACAGTCCAAATAACATGTACACATGATATGTGTAAACAATCCTGACAGTCTGTTAACAATGGCCAGACACACACAGGCCTCTCACATGTACAGTTCACCTCAGAATGTACAGGCGCAGAACTCATATCTATGGCCTCTTCCCTGACATGTCTGTGGGTCTATTACATCACTGGGATGGTAGCAGGAATGAAGGCAAGAAATAATGATAATAAATACGTCTGAGCCTCATTGACATCTGGACAAAGCCTAACATAATTTGGGGACAGAGGCACAAACACAGGGGTAGATTGGACATATTGCTGTCATAAATTGATAGATTGAACATATTGTTGTCATAAATTGAGACAGTTGCAGATGTTACTGGGTTTGTTGTAACATATCCTTTATGAGGAATATGACGTCAGTAATACCAATAGATGTGAGTATTTACTGACTGCATTCCCCAGAGTCCACAACTGATTTTCCAAAACACCAACTGTCTGGAAAACAGACAAAACATAACATATGTGGCCAGTCTGTGAACAGCGTGCCAGTGGAGAGGTATGTCAGAGACATATCACTGTCAGTCGTGAAGTCACTCACTGAATGCATGTCCACACAAACGCTATCAATCTATCAATCCACCATGTGTATAACAGCACTGATGACACAGAATCTGTTCATAAATCTGGGGATATGTCCCCCATGTTGTTTGGCTGTCTCCACATGTCCTGTCCTGTGACATATTGCCACCTACTGTATGTGAATCTGTAGGCTACCACCTCTGTAATGTCCTTCACACCAGCAAGGAAAAGGGGCAAGACCCGCATGAAGGAATGTCCCATATATCAGAACTAGCAGCAGTGTCCAGGCCCACAGCACAATACTATGTGGGCACCTACATAGTGGTATGGCCTTAGCAATACCTGACATGTGCACATCTGTACAGAGGACAGACAGAAAGTAGATAGCCAATAGGTTATGCATTAGGATGAATGTTTTGAAAGATAGAGGTCTGAAACTGAAAGGTATGCCATTACTACATGACAGAAGTCCTCAATGATGTCCAAAAATATAGTGGTCTACTGTTAATATCATAATATCAGATCAATATTCAGTAGGAGATACATAAAAACATACAGCTCAAACACCAAGAACAAGATAGTCAGTACTCAGAGTCCCAGCTTTGCATGTAGGGGTTTATGGTTCTAGTACTACAATCTGCAATCAACTTTTACTTGGAAAAGCACTGCTAAAAGTACTAACATAATGATACAATATGTGTTAAACTATTTTTGTCAACCAGTACACTGTAGCTGGTATAACATGCAAGTGTGACTGCATATACCCTGGGATACTACCCATGTATAAAACAAATACAAAGAAAAAAGATTGTGGTACTACCCATGTATACCCAGGTGTCCCATACAGTATAGTCACACCCCTTGCTACTGTAATGACAGCACGTAGAAGCAGGTTATGTACAGGAAATTAAATGCACTTATTAAAGATGTCATTACCCTGCTATTTTATCAGACTGGAATGTGATGAATGGTTACCAGGGCTGAGCTCTGTTTAGCAGGTTTAAGCATTGCTTAAATGTAAATGCTAAGCAGATTTGCTCACTGGTAAGTAAAGTCTAAATGGTGTAAGTGCCTAATCATTTAACCATACGTTAGCACCACTTACCGTCGAGCAAACCCATGCAAATACGCTTAAAGCTGCTCAAAACTGCCTTAATCACTCTGTATCCAACAGTCCCTGTTCTGCCTAGCGACAAAATAAACAGCCCTTGCAGGTCTTGAAGCCAGGACCCTGCACACCATAGCCAAAGCAATTTAGCAGTATGCCACCTCAGATGCATGGTGTTAGGATGTTTTCTCAAACATACCCTTCTTTACAGCCAGTTTGCAATAGGGAAGAGACACTGTGCAAGTAGGAAGGATTGGTAGCTACAAATATATATATATATATATATATATATATATATATATATATATATATATATATATATCTGAAAAGAAACATATGCATAGAGAGATAGATAGATATGTATGGAGATACATATATGTGTGTATAACAAATACAAATTTTTCAAATCAAGGTGCTTAGAATTTCCCTCTCTCTTCCCCCCTTGGCTGACCTGGTGTGACTTAATTTGAACTCTACAGTTCCCTACAAAACGGTGTCTACAGGACTGCAATCAGTTTCTCTCAACATTTAAACAGATTGAACTCTACAGTTCCCTACAAAACGGTGTCTACAGGACTGCAATCAGTTTCTCTCAACATTTAAACAGATTGAACTCTACAGTTCCCTACAAAACGGTGTCTACAGGACTGCAATCAGTTTCATTTAAACAGATTGAACTCTACAGTTCCCTACAAAACGGTGTCTACAGGACTGCAATCAGTTTCTCTCAACATTTAAACAGATTGACTCTACAGTTCCCTACAAAACGGTGTCTAAAGGACTGCAATCAGTTTCTCTCAACATTTAAACAGATTGAACTCTACAGTTCCCTACAAAATGGTGTCTACAGGACTGCAATCAGTTTCTCTCAACATTTAAACAGATTGAACTCTACAGTTCCCTACAAAACAGTGTCTACAGGACTGCAATCAGTTTCTCTCAACATTTAAACAGATTGAACTCTGCAGTTCCCTACAAAACAGTGTCTACAGGACTGCAATCAGTTTCTCTCAACATTTAAACAGATTGAACTCTACAGTTCCCTACAAAACGGTGTCTACAGGACTGCAATCAGTTTCTCTCAACATTTAAACAGATTGAACTCTACAGTTCCCTACAAAACGGTGTCTACAGGACTGCAATCAGTTTCTCTCAACATTTAAACAGAGTAGGTTACACACAAAAAGCATTTGTTAAGCTTTCACTTACAGTGCTTTGTAATTAAGCAGGTCACCATATTGGTCAGCCATAGGGCTCTTTGTTTCTACTTGAGTGGTTGCCTCGTTTCCCTGTAACTGAAGTAAATTGACTCTTACATTAGAGCTGTAATACTTACCTTATAGCTTTAGGACACCTTAGGAAACCTTGTAAACTGCAATAGCCCCGCTACGTTCGCCCTCGCTATGCTCGGGCTCTCTTCACTCCCCTCCCTGCCCCCAATTCCTTCCTGCCCCCAGTACCTCTAAATTTATAGTACTATAGCCACTCCCCCACTTTCTAGATCCTATCTGCTTTCATCTGGGATAATTCCACCCACCCCCATTCTTCTACCTACATTTTAATAGCACCTATTAGCTTTCATCTGGCATTCTCCCATCCCCCTTCCAGTACCTTTACCTCACCACTCTATCACTCATTTCTCTGTTTTAACACGTAAGGTTTATGTCATTCTTCAAAATTTACCCTGACAGCATTGTCCTTACCTTCTTAATAGTGAAACAAGTGCTACCATGGGTCCTGTGAGGGGGAAGATCGCTTACCTGAAACGTCGATGTTATGAAGTATCGATGATTTGGAGTCGAACATGTGAGTGTCGATGTTTTGACCTGTCTGTGAACTAATAGGTACCCATATATATATATATATATATATATATATATATATATATATGTGTGTGTGTGTGTGTGTGTGTGTGTGTGTAAGTGTATGTATACACACACACACATATATATATATATATATATATATATATATATATATATATATATATATATATATATATATATATATATATATATATAGATAGATATGCATAGATGTCTCAAAATGCCCATACAAACATATGTTGCTGATAGACCACCCATAACTGGGGCAGCATGCACAGTTAGATACAAAAGGACCCATGACACATCTGCCCCCACCCCCCACATAATCCAAATAAATAAGTGAATAATACACTGCTACAACATCATGATACACAATGGCCAGACATACAACAACCTCATAGCAAATCAACTAAAATGACTGAACATAGCAAAGAGAAATACAACCGGCCAGTAATTCACACGTTTATTATACTCTGATGTCTTGGCCAAAGCCTTCAATGAGTAGAACATTACAAGAAATACTTGCCTTAATCACAAGAAGCAATTAACATTTAATTACATAATTAAATACACGGCCTCCAATTACACTCCTCATTTAACCCCCTAAGGGATAAAGTATCACATTTAATATTAGTACATTGATTCTGTACATAACAATTGTCCTTTTATAAATGTTTCTTCAAACTGAGGAACAGACTTATTCCAAAACAGTACCTTGGAACTTACTACTGTCCCCATAGGGAGATTTATTGAAATGTACAGCTATAGAACTGTCTTCTTTCTTATCAGTAATATGTCTCATATGTTCTAACAGCCCAGTTTTAAAATGTGTTACTTTCCCCCACATAACATATATTACAAGGGCATCTAAGAGCATTCTCCCTACACCAACATCTTGAATGTACAGACTCCAACATGTTTTCCAGCCTTTTCCCTCAGCAGGAATGACAACACTAAATAATGATAGACCATTATACCTATCAGCCTGCTACTGTATGACATCTAGACAAATCCTGACATAATTAGTGGACAGAGGCCCAAATACATGGCCATACTTGAAATATTGCTGTTATACACTGAGAACGTTGCTGGTGTTACAGGGTTTGTTGTAACATATCTGTTCTGAGGGATTTGAAGTCAGAAACATACATGGATGTTACCATTTACTGACTGCAATCCTCAGAGCATGCTAGTGATTTATCAATGAAAACAAAATGTGTGAGTAACACACCAAATATAAGAGTCCAACCCCTGGCCAGTCTGTGGATAGCCTGACAGGTGAGAGTTATGTCAACTACATAACGCTGTCAGACTTAAAATCATGCAGAACAGCCATATTTTGTTTGCCTACTGTGTGACTCTGAGCAAGTCACTTAACCAAACAGTGCTATGGAGCAATTAAGAAATTGGGCTAAGCTTCTCAATTGTCTCCTTGACCACAACCTTAGAAACAATCTACTAACCTATGAGCCATGATTTTGACCAAATATACCCTTTGTTAACTTTTAGCACTCTGCAGTTGCTTGTCCTCTTGTTCCATAAAATTTCCCCTTCTGCAATACCTTAACCTTTGACAACCCCTGTACATTAATTTTGTTTCTTTTCCATATATCTTCCTCTCATTTCCATTAGATTTTTAAACTCCATTTTCTTTTTATCTTACTTACTAGCTATACCTCTGAAGTAATTTCTGTCTTCCCTAGTAACTCTTGAATCATATCCACTCCCCATTCCTTAAATTCATCTCTTTTCAATGGATAGGTTGGAAAGTGCCAGTGCCTCATTTTTGCAGCATTATACTGTATCATTATCTTATATTTGGTTGGAGCATGATATGATATATTTATTAGATGAGTCTTAAAACTTTCAAATTATACTCACACTTCTGTGAAAAATAATTTCTATCCAGTCTAGCTTAATTATTATATCTTGTGGAATATTACATAAATTCTTTCATACCAAATTTTCTCAACCTACCCTCTTATGTTGTATTTTACATTTTAGGTCCCCCAATACATCCTCTCTATTACAAATCATGTTCCAGTCCCATCTATAAATAATATTTCCCACTGAAAGTTTATTATGTCTCCCAAAATTCTCTAAATCTCCATAATAGTAGTTTTAGACAGACTATAAATGCATGCCAGAGTAACCCTCCTCCCATGTCAATAACACCCTGCAACCACAAATATATAATTAATTGCCTATCACAATCAATATTACTACTCTCTTTTTCATTTGTCCCTAACTTTCTGTTGAATGTTTGCCTTGGAATTTTTTCGTTATCAAATTCACATACTCATTTCTGTCCAAATACTTCTCCTGTAGTGCTGCTATTTGCACCCTATACTTCTTAATATAATTCAACACTCCTTATATTTTGTCTACACTTGTAAGACTATTTACATTCCATGTTAATATTCAAAAAAATAGTCATTCTGATAAAAAGTATTACTTTTACATATTATACATGATAATTCTTTTGATTTTATGTTTCTCATCTTGAAGCATACATGCACACACAAGTGATTAGCAGGCTGATTTTGTGTACAGTTGTTTCTCTTAATATATATTTGATCCCATGTCACATTTTCCACACTTCTTATTTCAATAAAAATACTCAAGAAACAAAGAACTAAATGCATTTTCAAACCATGACCCATTTTTAATTAGAGCAAACACAAAAAACTATAAACATTTTCCAAAATGGAAGATTAATACTCCAAATATACATTAGCAAATACTTTTTGGTAATACTATATCATGTTTGTTTCCTCTTGAGGTACATATTATCATTAACCTTAATGCAATCATGATAGGTTTCTCCACTCTTGGAAATTTATGTGATAGAATAATGTTTTTTATATATTATTATTAATTTTGGCCCCTTTCCTCCCAATCATATGGTAAGCATACATCTCAACTGTCCAGAATTTCACAGAATTCCATATTTTTTGCTTTATATTTTGGTCTGTTTCCTCATATAAATTGTGGTTTCTCACAAATCATTGAGAACTGAAGTAATTAATTAAAAACAGACATTTTGGATTTAGACTTCATATCCTTCAGAAAATGCAAGCTAATGGGAAACCTATTACTGCAGCAACTGTCCAAGCAAGATAAAAACCAGGTATAGCATTCCAAACATGTCTTATCCAGAAAATAAAATCCCAAATGTTATCTGTATAAGCTCATAACAGCAATATCTAAAGGAGAATCACACCCACAGACTAAAAAAAAACATGTTTATTTCATCATGGTTTGGTGTTTCCTACATTTTAACACCACTCTGGGACTATTTAAATATTATACGTTTTTAAATATTTTTATACATGATTTCTGAGTCTGAGCATGTGGGATCTGGCATCTTTAAGTAATTTTGATTGCTTAGCCTGCCTCTAGGTATCCCACAATGCAGTGCTTGTCGGAAAAAGTATATCACGCAGGCCTCTTTCTTCCTAAAGTTCCTGTCACTGCATTGATTTTACATGCATGTACTGCTGTCTTTCAGTCAGTTAGTTTTAAGTAACATTTCATGCCATTCAGTGACTTATTAAAACACAGTGAAAATGCCACAGAATAGATTTTCAAAGTGCTATTTACTGCTGCTTCTTTTTAGAATGGCTAAATTGCAAGTCTTTTGTGAAGCCTGAATTGTACTACTTTGACTCATCACCTATCCCCCTATCCCCCTTCACACCTAACTTCACTAGCTGTCAAAGTGCTAAGGGTAATTTGAGCTGTTACCTGCTGTGATTGACAGGTCACAGCAGAAGACTTGACTCGTGGATTGCTTCCTTGTTCTAACCTTTAATTTCTGTATGGGTAGGAGAAGGACCAGGGAGCTGTGATATCACAGCATGTGTGGGTTTTTAGGACAGTCATGGTGATGTCAGTTTGGGGAGGGAATTGGCCAGAAAACTACCTGCATTCATTGTCCTTGATTACATCAGTGAATTGCAGACTGCAGCAAGCTTTTCAAGGGCAGGATAAACATTTTTTGAAAGTGAAACCACCACAGTACAGTAAGGTACTGCTCTAATGGAGAGAGACAGTCAATTTAAAATATTTCAAATGCTGTATTATTGTTTAATCACAGCAGGGACAGTAAACAGGGAGAAAAAGGACAGAGACATTGAGCATTTAATAATAGAATCCTGTTGTTGTCATTTAAAATGTCTTCCTGATTTGAGGCCTTAGTCCCCCAGTATTTTAGGATTTGTGCAGAATTATTGTGGTAAGAGGTTGAGAGGTATGCTGGCCATTTCCTCTGATCCTATTCATCTGAGACTGTGTTATGGAATAGCTGTCATGTAGGTAGACAACAAAGGATTTTGCTAGAGCACCTAACCTCGATTTGCAAGTCATTAAGTGCTACAAAGATGGATGTTTAATTGGTGTAGTATGAGACTGTCACTCATATTGGTGACATATTACCTCAAGCAGCCAAGCCCCACCTTTTAATCAAATGATTCCCACTAGGTCTTCAGTCTCCACCAAGGATTCATTAATGAGATGCACCCCAAGACATTACTCTCATTCACCTTCCAGGGCGAAATGATCAGAAAGTACCTCTTTATCCCTCTTCTTCTACAGCTAGATCTTGCAGTGGCTGGGTCACAGTCAGGACTCCATCTCTTTAAATCATTGAGCATGTTTCAGTGCTACTTATGGCAAACCATCTGATGTGATTCTTTATTATGCAAAACGTCTGTCCACATTTGTCTCTCCATTCCAACAGAGCCTTCTCCTGTATACTGACCTGTAATGAGGTTAGCAAAAATATATAGTAGTGATCCTAAGGTCAAAGTATCACTTAATTTGCAAAACCTTCTAAGGTGTAAGTAACTCCCATTTACCTTCATTTTGTCTAGCTATATATACAAGTCAAAGATGTAATTTTGTGATGTCTCATATACGGTGTTACTGAAATATCAGTCCAAATCCAATTAATTCTCAGGGAGTGTTGGCCCTGCTAGCCTACATTTCTATAACACTGTTGCCCATATTTTACTACTATGAATCACTGACACCTTGACTTCACCATTAGAACACAGCTTCCTCATATCAGATGTCTTCAAGAATATCACTTATTTCTTTGGCACTACGTGTGAAAGTAGTTCACTGCCATCACTGATACTGCTGCTGCACTATTCATTTCCATTTACAGTCTCACACCTGCTATGTCTACTACAATTCAAATATTTCTATATTTCTTTTAGCAAGATATGTGCATCCAATTAGTATCTGTTGCTATACAGTGTCAGCTTTACAATCCATGTCATCTAACGTGACATATGTACTCCCATGGACGTATGAACGCTCCGTGCAAGAAGAAGCTCTTCTTGCATAGAGTATTCCATGTCCATGTAGAGCAGCAGTGCACCTTGCATATACATGAAGGCACGCTGATGAACTGTCTACACAGACACAATCCATGTACGAGTGTAGGGGGTGTGTCTGTGCAGTGCACAGACACTAAAAACGCCCCCTGGACTCAGAAAGTATGGCACTTCCTAAGCCATACTGGCTTAATATTAGAGCTTAGCTCTAATATTATGTCAGTATTTCAGTGTCTGCAAACACTGAAATGTAAAATAGAGCATTTCAGTGCCCGCAGACACAGAAATCAAAATGGCACTAGGAAAGCAATACAGGGGGTGTGTCACAGCCTCTGTAACACACCCCCTGTATTGCTAAAGTGTCATACAGCACTTCTGCATTGTGCAGAAGCAGGAAATTTGTGCAAATGCACACATAACAGGGGATAAATCCCCCAAATGTACAGAAGCACAACCACAGCCCCACAAAATAAATAAAGCCCATACTGAACATGTCATGCATCAGCATGAAACATGCACAGAATCCTGAAAGCCCAGTCATTGCCATTATGTCGCAAACACATTCCCAAGTAGTTGTCACAACACCACACTAAACACCCTCATAACCTACAAAAATAATAATAATATATCCTTGTTTTTAATGCCCTAAGGGCATCCCTTAGGCATGTGCAGTACATCAGAAATGGCCCAGGATACCAGAAAACTGTGGAAGGGCAGCATGGAGGCATGATATAATGACATTATTTAAGAAAGGTAAGTATTGCTTTTTTTTAAATAATGTCATTGTATAATAGCAATAATCCATGGCTGGGTGTGGACAATGCTGGACTTACCCACGGTTGGCATTGTTTTGTCAGGAGGGCACTGCCATTGTGACCAAACCACACCAACTGTGGGTAAATCCAGCATAACCCACACCCAGCTGTGGATTATTGCTTAAATATAACATAATACATATGATATGCATAAATGTGCCTTAATCAGTCTGTATCCATCAGACCTTGTTCTGCCCAGCAACAAAAAAGTCAGCCCTGCCAAGTCTCAAACACGAGACACTGTCCTAAACAATCACACTAACATACCACTACACCATCAGAGTTGTGAAAAGTTGTAGTGCTTTAATGAACATATCCTGCATACAGGTCATTTAACATTGGACACTCCTCCCAGTCTAGTGTCATTAGCTCATTCTACCTAATACAGAGAGAACATCTGAGAAGACCAACCCACTTAGTTTCTTTCCTTCTGTTCCTCCTTTCTTCCTTTCCTAAAAAAGAAAAAAAAATGCCTGAATATCCCTGTGTTCTGACTGTGCTTCTCAAACATTTTGGAAATATTTATTAAAACTGTATTTGCCTTAATATTGCTACAACTCAAGTGCTTTAGGTTGCACTGCATCTGAATTGTTTTAGTGTGTTTTAGCTGCTTTTCTGTATATATAGACTTTTCTGTATATGTAGACTAGCTACTTATTCTACTGTATTACTGCCTCTTAAATAATTTTTTAGTTGTGCTCTTGCCTTGCTTCACTTAAAAAGTTTTAAATTGCTAATTTTGTAGAATTTTATTTGTATTTACTGTTTAGGGCTACACACTCAAGGGTGTTAGCCTTTGCTATGTTTATTTAGTGTATTATTGCATTGTTTAGCCTGTTTTAACAAAAAAAATATATATATATATATATATATATATATATATATATATATATATATATATATATATATATATATATATATATATATACTACATTGTTTGCTCATTTCCCACCTTTCCTAGCTAGTATAGTCCAGATCCCAGGCTTTGCTGGTTTCAGGACTTAATTTTCTGTGTTCAGAGCTATCCAGACCTTGGCGTGGTAGTGGGAAGTCCTACTGCTTACCAGTGGGAGAGGAGTGGTTTCCAGCTCTGAAATTGTAATTTTAGCCATTTTGGGTTGATTTATATCCCATTTTCACATCGTGCAGTGCCGCAGGGCTACAGTTAAACTATTCCAGGTATGAAAAAGTCTGCTCTTCAAATTTTCCCTTAGAACTAGCTGGTTTCTCAGTAGTAGCACTAAAATCTGAACCCCTGTGACTTGCTCTAGAACCTGCTGGAAAGCACTAGGAAGCCTTGAACTGATACAAGCACTCAACTCTCCTTGTTAATAAGGAGAAATTAATCGTAGGCACTAAACAACCTATAACTGCAAAGTACTTTGCAAAGGTAAGGGAAAACAGCTCTTGTGCTTTAAAAAAGCACCTAAACAGGCATGTCCAAGGGTCAGCTTCTGGTGATTTTTCCTGTCCACCTGATGAATCTGGGCATACTGGGGCAATGCAGCAACTGCCTCATATACACAGACAACCCTCTACTCCTACCACCCAACACTACAACCTGCGAGAGATGCACTTACATAGCCAAATTGGAAGCAAAGCTCTCTCCAGCCAAAATTGTGCTAGACAGTCAAGAGGGGAAGGTTAACAACTGCACTACACCTCAAGCAATACATAGCCCTTCAAAACCCACACCATCAACACTCACACATAGCAATACCAAACCCACATATGTGGAGGCCCTTAATTTTAACCTGCCCAAGCAACAAGGACCTCCAAAGCTGAAACACAAACAGACACTAGTCACAACCAAAGTGACACATAGCTCACAACACCAGTGTGCCACCCAACAACAGCCCCTAAGGCAAGACAACGTACCCAACACTTTAGTCATAGGTGACTCTATAGTCAGGCACACTGTTGTCCCACTCACCAGGCTGAACAAGGAGAAAATTACAGTCAGCTGCCTGTCGGGTGCCAGGATCCACCACATAATGCATGCACTCAAGTCACTCCACAACAAGTACAAATATTACTCTGTCATTGTCCGTGTTGGAGTGAATGACTTAAGATGTACCTCCCTGGACTACATGAAAAGAGACATGGAAGAGCTCTCAGATCATGTGGTCCAGGCAGGTATGACCCTAGTCCTGAGTAGCATCCTGCCTTCACCCAGAATGATACCACAGTATAAGGACAAAATGACTGATGTCAACAATTGGCTAAGCTTCTGGTGTCATTCAAAGGGAATCCAGTATCTGTCAGCCTGGGACGACATGATCAACAAACCACAATGCTTTACCAGAGATGGTCTGTACCTGTCACTCCTGGGATTCAGGTTACTGGCTGAAGTTCTTGCCAGCCCTATAGTGCCTTTTTTAGGCAAGGTTCAAAGGACGAAACCACCACCATAACAGATACAACCATGCAAAATCTGAAGGTAATGCTACTCAATGCTAGAAGTCTAAACCTCAAAATGCACTCTCTCTAGGCATGCCTAAAAATGGAGAACATTGATATCTGTGCAGTACCTGAGACCTGGTTCAAGGCTCCAGAGAGCACCCCTGCAATACCAGGCTACAACTCTTAACACATTTTTCGGCCACCAAACCAAATCCAAAACACTAAATGTGGAAGAGTGTCCATATTCACCAAGAATATTCACACCTCCAGGCTAGTTGCCCAACACAATGCATCTGAAATTCCTCAGGTGCAACTAACACTAGGTAAGACTGCAATCCAAATTGTAGCTTGCTACAGATCCTCCACCATGCCCCAATATTCTCACTACACCTTTCTAAACATACTGGAAAATATTAAGATATAACCAAACACCCTAATACTGGGTGATTTCAACTACCCTGCCATTAACTGGGAAAACTACTCGAGCACCAACACCTTTTCCCAACAGTTCTTGGAATTCATAAATCCCAACTTCCTGGATCAACTAATCCATTGTCCCACCAGGGGCTCCAACATCCTAGACCTGGTCATTACCAACATGGGAGATAGATGTTCCACACCAGTGGTCACCCCCTCATTGGTCAGGTCTGACCATAAGAAAGTCACCCTTGACATCCACATCCCACCGCCAACCCCCAGTAAGGAAACCTCCATAAAAAACTTCTCCAAAGCCAACGTCATGCTACTGAAGTCAGAAGTGACAAACTTCATGACACCCATGCAGACGGGAGCTGAAAGTTTGACTGCTGAATCCTACACTAAGGCACTGTACGAGCACATCCACTCATGCATGAATCATGCCATCCTAAATAGAACCAAGATGCTCTCCTCCAAACAAAGGAAGCCAAACTGGTAGTCCCCTGCCATAAACAAACTATACAACAGAAGAAAGAAACTGTTGCAGAAAAGAGGAAAATCCCAGGATGCAAAACACTCCCTTACCAGCCTCAGTAAGAAGCTGAGATCCCTCATAAAATCCTCCAAAGCTAGTTACGAAAATAAAATTGTCAAAGATTCCAAAGACAACCACAAGGCATTCTATAGTTATGTCAAGAATCTAAATGGCAATGCTTAGATCTGCTCTGAGCTACAACAGAATGGCATTAAATATACTGATCCCAAGGATATTGCCAATATGCTGGCAGATCGATTTAGTGCCAACTTCACCCCCTCACCCCCTAAAGGGCCCATCTCAATACCAAAAGATTGCCAAATTCTGGTAATTATGGCCATACAGGTAGAAATCACACTCTCCAAAGCTAAGAATACAGCATCCATGGGACCAGATGACATCCCGGGCTGTGTACTACATGAACTACAAAATGAACTGGCACCTCAGCTAAGTGTCATGTTTAATCATAGCCTCACCTCAGGCTTCATGCCCACTGAGTGGTGCACAGCTACATTTATCCCACTCCAGACTGTGCGGATCCATCTTGGATCCCGGGAACTACTGTCCCATCAGTCTGACGAGCCTGATCTGCAAGGGCATGGAACACATTATCATGGAACTTATAAACAAAGACATTGGCAACCTTCAAACACTGGACCCCACCCAGTTTGGGTTCGTGATCAGTCTCCAGAACTGTGGACGAGGGTAAAGCGGTCCACACAGCCTATCTGGACATCGCCAAAGCCTTCGACACCATCCCCCACTCTGGAATCATAGATAAACTTACTAATCTGGGCATAAATCCCTACATCACTCGATGGGTTGCCAACTGGCTTACTGACAGAACCCAGACTGTAAAAGTGGCCAACTCCAAATCCAGCTTCAGACAAGTGGAGTACCTCAGGGTTCAGTCCTGGGACCGCTCTTGTTTGTCATCTATTTCTCTAAAGTACAGACCAACACTAAGGGACTTTGGCTAACAAAGTTCACAGATGACTGCAAACTGGGAGCCATTATTGAATCCAAAATGATGTGGATATTCTATAAAAGGGCCTTACAGACACAAATGCTTGGTGCCAGAGCCATGGGCTCAAGCTTAATGCCAAGAAATGTATAGTTATCCCCTTTGGGAAAAAAACATGTACCCATGAATTACCACATAGGTGTCAGTACACTAAACACTGAAAGTGTGATGAGAGACTTAGGGACACAAGAGGACAGTGGTCTCACCTTCGATAGCCACATTGCCACAACAGTCAGGAAATCCTTCTATGTGGCACACCTCATCACTAAGGGCTTTTCATCCAGAAAAAAGGAGGTCATTGTCCCACTGTACTCATCCCTCATTAGAACCATTATAGAGTACAATGCTCCATTTGGTATGTACCTCACAAGACATCTGCAACAGCTGGAAAGGCCGCAGAAATACCACACTAAAAGAATCACAGGCCTAAAGCAGATGTCCTATGCTGACTGTCTAAAAGAACTCCAGCTATAATCTGTGGCATATCATCTACTCAGAGGCAATCTCTGCTTAACATACAAGGCCATGTCAAACTCCGAGCTGTTGGACATGCTCCACTTAAAGAAATCCCAATCCCTCAGAGCCACACACTCCAGGGATCTAAACCTTGTCATCACAATGAACAAAACATGCTGAAGGGATAGGTTCCTGACCCAGAGACTCCCCAGACTCTGGAATAGACTGCCTATACATGTCAAGCAAAGTGCCTCCTTGGCCCTCTTCAGAAGGAACCTTGACGACTGGATGGGAGATAGGAAATTCACCCCGGGGATCACGTCAGTCGCCCTGCTAGACAGGGGTCCAGGGAAGTAAATATTGTGGGAAGAAATATCCAGGGAATTGTTATGGCTAGGCTTGTATAGGCCCTGGTGCCAATAGCCTAGTAGCAACCTATAAACCTATGAACCTATGAATGAAAAAAAAAAACAGCAGTCTCAAGTGTTGAACCTATGACCCTGAACATTATAATCAGAAAAATATACCACTACACCAGCTGAGCTGTAGAAAATTATGCTGCTTTTTCAAACATATCATGCAATAATGGCATACAACATTAGGGAGAAAGCTTTGTGGAACTCTTTGTGTGTTGTATATAGACATATACAGACACACACACACACACACATATATCTATCTATCTATATATATATATATATATATATATATATATATATGTGTGTGTGTGTATGTGTGTGTCTGATGAAACATATATATGTAAACGTCCAGTCATAATATAGATATACATATATTAAATATAAAGGAAAGAAAATTTTATATATATATATATATATATATATATATATATATATATATATATATATATATATATACATATATATATATATATATATATATATATGCGTGTGTATGTATGTATATAACATACAGTGCAGTTATATCTCAGAATCATCCCTCTCAACCTGGTAGTGCAAGGAACCTGTACAAAGCCTGTAAAAGGGGGGGATGTGCCAGATATACAGACATACTTCAAAAATCGCTGTTACAAATGAAGACATGCATTACAGCAACAGTGTGTTTCAGCAGACAATCACTGAAGGATATGATGATGAGAACTGAAATGTCATGTCATTTATTTACTGACATAAATCCTTGAATCGTCACCGTGATTTACCGGACAAATAGAAATAAATTGTGGAACTGAACAAATGTATGGGCCAAACATCTGGACATTCTGTGGAAAATCAGACAGTGAAGAGGTATGCTCAAACCCCTTACTGCAGAGAATGTGGACCAAGTCTGACAAAGTGGGGGGGGGGGGGACAAAGGCCTGAAAATAGGGACATGTCCAAAATACATCAGTAAATAAACTGAGAACATTCATGTAGTAACAGTGTATGTCTTAACATACATCAACTGAAATATCACAATTCCAGGACCCAATTGCTTCTCATTAGTTACTGACCTTAGTGCCCACATCATCCCATTGATGTGTCATGCAAACATAACAGTACTGGGGACCAGACCAAAAATATTGGCCACACAACTGGATATCATATGAATATGTGGACATACAACATTAGGTAAACTACACTGAGCTACCGAGCAATGTCCAGACTACAATCAAACTGACATAACACTACCCAGGTCCAGCTCTGGGGCTGTACACATGCATTAGCAAATATAACAGGCAGTACAGGGATGTAATACTAGTGGAACACAGACACTGGTGTGAAAGTGCATACCCCCAAACAAGTGCACCACAGTCACACAACATATCAGTAAGCAAACTGAGCATGACTGTATAATACTGTAAGAGCAATCACATACCGTTTGCCACTCACACATTACCCCTACATATACTCCCCCAATTCACAGTGTACTAAGAATTCTGAGGTGTTACATGATATTTCACAGTCAGCCCCTGCAAGCATATGGACCTGATAGACTACCAGCAGTTGTAGCAGCATGCAGAGTCAGATAGGTAAAAGATGTATGGCACTCACAGCTGCTACTCTCCCTACACAGCCTAAAAAGCATATAGACACAACACTGCTACACAATCATGACAGCCTGTTCACAATGGCCAGGCAGACATACTGTCATATGTGCAGATTTCCACAGACTTACCAGGGTGTGGACCCACAACACTGGCCACCACTGTGCATAGCATGGCCAGGAGTCTGCCATGTCATTGTCATGCTAACTGGAGTGCAGTTGGTAATTAATGATATACCATACCTCTGCACCTCATAGTGCAGTACATCTGGACAATGCATGGCATACTTATGGGACAGGGGGCTGAAAAGAGGGACATATTACACATAATGGCATTACAAACTGAAACAGTAGCTGCTGTTACATGTGTTGTTGTAACATCACATCCCTGAAGAAAATTATGTGTAGAACACCAATGGATGACAAGATGACAACACTTACTGACTACAATCCTCACATTATCCTACCAAACCCACAAAAACAGATGTTAGTCAAGGAACAGACCAAGCATAATGGGCAAACATCTGGCCAGTCTGTGGACAACATGCCAGTTGAGAGCTATGTCGGAGGCATATCACTCTCAGATGTCAAATCACCCAGTAAATGCATGTCCAGACAAACCCTGTCAATGTAGCAACCCCCATGTGTATAACAACACTAATGACATACAAGCTGTACCAAACTCTGGAGCTCTGTCCCCCGTGTTGCTGGGCTGTCTCCACATGTCCTGTCCTGTGAGGTATTTCCACCTACTGTCTGTGAAGCTGTAGCCCCCACACCTCCGTAATGTCCCCCACACAGACCAGGTAAATAAGCAAGACCCACATGAAGGGCATCTCATATGTTGGAACTAGCAGCTGTGTCTAGGCGCACAATACAATACTATATGGGCACCTACATAGCTTTATGGCCTCAGCAATACCCAACAGGACAACATCAACCCCCTCAACGTAGGCTGAATGCTTGTGGTAGACAGCAGCAATACACAAACCACAGACTTGGTCCCTAGATTGGCCGTACAGGCCAAATCAGGAGCACACACCAACCTGGCATCAAGTCAGCCTTTGTCTGATCAAGCATATAAGGTCACAGGTGGAGTACTGTAAGGCTAACTATGAGTACAAATTGGATACATCCACCAAGGCCAATCACAAGGCCATCTTCACATATGTCTGTAATCTCTGAGGCCACAAACCAACCCACCCTACAATGGTGGCCAATCAGACCACATACACACACAACATAGCTATAGCCAACCTGCTGCAGATAGGTTTAGGGCAAACATCACCCCCTGGCTCAGCAGCACTATAGCTGGATATGCACAGCACCCACACCCCTCCCCTCATCACAAGTGAGTAGGTACATATGGCCTACTGAAAGGCAACAAACATAAGTATCCATGGCACCTGATAACATCTCTGTCTGCATCCTACATGAACTCAGGCATGTGGTCCCAGCTCCATTATACACCGTAGTCACACCAAGCCTTGGCACCATCCACACCACATCCGCATGGAAGATGGTCAATGTCATTCCTTGACACAGACATGAATGAGGAGTACAGGAGTAGGAAATTAAGTAGTCCTCATTGGGGGAATATGACACCTCAGGGCCCGCAGTGCAATGCAAGTAGATACAGCACTGATATGGTACATGGGTATGGTGTGGTTGTTAGTGGTGGCTACTGGTATTCAATGTAGATGTGCAGGTTCTGTACATACAGTTGCCAAATGTATGAGGTCCTGTGATGTGTCTCCCTTGTTATGTCTCCCAGGTGCAATGTTGCGTCAGCAAAGGTCAACTTTCTCAGCGGCTGAGACAAATATAATCATAGAAGCCATACTACACAACCATGCCATAATGTTTGGCTGGAGCCAGCAACATCTGCAGGAGAGGACTGGCCTGTGGGATGACCTTATCCACAGGGTAAATGATGTCAGCCTGCACGCATGTACATATGAGCAGGTCTGGCATCCTGAAAGTGACCTCATACGCCATGCCAGGCAAAGATTTGCTGCAGTGTCCAAGGACTGTACAGCCACAGGTGTGGGCCTGGCCTTCAATCCCCACTGACACCCATCGGGGAGTTCCATGGGTACCTTGGGGCACCCACCCCAGTACAACATCAGAGTACAGACCCCCCACATAATGGAGCTGGTTGGCAAACAGACAATGGACAAGGAGTGTGCAGGTAAGGCCCCAGTGTAGATTACTAGACTAGTGTACCAAACCTACTTGTTATTGTAGAGTATCTACGTGCATGTGTTAGGTCAGATTGAAGTTGTGGATGGGGTTTTCTAATGTACAGACATGCACATCTATGGTGAAGGACAGCAAATTGTGTAGTATTGGGGGTTGTACTGTAAATGTGCAGACATGCTGTATCTATCCTGTATCAATGCCACATATGGGTCTGCTGACCATACTCCCCTCACACAACTACCTAGGTCCCTTCGATCTGCATGTGGGATGGCAGCCTGCAGCTGGTGAGTATGCAATTGTACAGTTGTGGTTTGCCAATACCCCAGGCATGTGAAGGCCATGCAATGTACCATGCACACAACTGTCACTCATAGCCATATTGCTTTATGTGCATGTTCACTTGTGTTGGCGTCAACTGCTTTGCATCACAGGGGCATATCTGATGAGAATGTATCATCCCTGTAGCATAACTCACAGCCTGTCAGTGCAAGACTTCTGGACAGAGAACAACAAAATGGGTGGACAAACAGCCTAAGGTAATGGCATGTGTGAAACATTACTGTCATATAGTGGATATAACCAGTGTACACACCCCTGTTAAGATGCCAGGTGTTTGTGATGCTTATGCAAATTGAGACCACAATATGTCAGTCCTCATCTGTTCCAAACTGTAATGTGACCTATGATATGAACAATTTCCTGTACAAACAATCAATCTGTTGGCCACCAAATATGGAGTATACAAACCTCACAATACGCTGGATGTATATGTGTGCACACCCTTCAAATAATATGTTACTGCAGCAACTTGTGATTTACTGACAGCATACAGTCTGCTTGGGTACACACCAGCCATCAAGTAAAGGCACTCTGACTAACACCAAATAACAGTCTGCTGTTCATGTGGGATAATCATGATATTTGCTCAGTTGCCTGCAACAGCAACAGCCATGGCTTGCAGACAGAGTACAAAGCAGCAAAGGGATCTCATATTTGAAAGCTATAAGTCAAGAGTAGGTACAAAAACATTACCACAGCATTGCATACACCATGGAATACAGTGGAGACAGTTGTCAAAAGGTGGATTGAATATGGGACAACAGTGCTGTTGAAAAGAACCTGATGTCCCTCCAAAAATGATGATAACACATGTCAAGACCTGGTCAGGGAGTTTGCCAGGGGACATACAGCAACACTGAAGGAGTTGCAGGAACCTCTTGCTAGTACTGGTGTTCTGTACTACCTCTGAGAACACTTTCCCGTATTCTGCATGTCTGGCCTATTGGGTAGGGTCAGAAGATGGAAGCATTTCCACACACCAAAAACATCCATGGGTAGATACAAATTGCAATGCAGCACATCACGTCTCCCAAAGGCAGGTGTGAAAATGTGTTATGGTGTAATGAGACTAGGGATTGACCTTGCAGCCACAATACCACCAGGTATGTGTGGTACACAAGCAACACCTCCCATAACTTGAAAACCAACATCCACATGGTGAATCACACTGGTGGTAGTGTGGCTGTGAGGCTGCTGTTCCACAGACAGAACAGGGCCTGTAGTCATGGTGGTGGGAATTCTGAACATTTCCTAATAACACCCACTTCTGCCCAAAATCCATCAGCCATCTGCAAGAATGCTGAGGATGAGGAGGTGTGTCAGCCTTCAACATGATAAAGAATTGAAGCATATATCCAAAGCTACCTAAGAATGGCTTCACCTGGACACAAACATGGTAATGGATTGGCCCAGCCAGCGCCTAGACCTACACCAGATAGAAAACCCCAGTGTGACCTGATGAGGGCTGTGCACATGAGCTGCCGTTAAAATCTGACAGAGTTGGGTGACCTTTGCATGGAAGAGTGGCCAAATAATGCCAATTCAGGATGCGCCGGGCTGATAGACACCTTCACAAGAAGAGTGAATGCTGTAAGCCACTTACAAGGTGCTTCAACGACTTATCATTTTAAGAGAGTGCACACTTTTGCAATCACCATATTGTACATATTGCAGGCATTATATTTTACACGTAACACGTGTTTGTTTATCGATTGGATTGCACACGTCATATATCACATGGAAGGTGGGTGACATATTTGAATGCATTACTGCAGTCTCATCTTGTATATTACAAGAACATGGCATATTAACAGGGTTGTGTACACTTATCATAGCCACTGTAAGCTTACAAGGCTGGTGGTGTGACAGGTATTGTGTAACCATACATTCACTGCTTGTTTGGAAATCTAACCCTCACATGTATGTCATTAATCAGTGATGTCACTCCTCAGATCATCCCACTTATGTAACAGAGAAACACAAAGGTTATGAGAAATGAAGCACAGTTTTGAGGTATGTTCTGTAGTACTTGCCACTGTGCTGTACAAGTCAACAGCAATGATATGTACATGGGTGTAGTCTGTGCTGGGGAACGGCCATCACATACTAACACTAATAACGTATCTCAGAGCTCTAGATTGTCAGTTACATGTAGTAAAACTGGCTATAATGCATGATATTGAGGGACGTGCGTCATGCATGTCACCATGATATGTGGTCTATGTAACAGATTTGTGCCACCTCACCTGTAAGTCTGTGTGTGTGTGTGTGTGTGTGTGTGTGTGTGTGTGTGTGTGTGTGTGTGTGTGTGTGTGTGTGTGTGTATACCAGCCAACATCAAAGTGCAGGTATTAATGTACATATGTTGTCTTCCCCTCATATGTGGCAATGGGGTTTGGGTTCCCCCCTTTTGGGAAATGATGTCATTATCTCTGCAGACTCTGACAATGATGATAGGAATAGTCAGATACAGTTGGGTTGTCAGGGGCTGAATCTGTTAACTTAGTTGGCATCCCACTCTTGTGCACACCATTGCTGCACACAGTGACAATGCCCACACATACCCCATCACCAGTGGCCACAGATGATGAACAGTTGGCAGGTGATGGCATCGAACAGGCTAGTGTGGTGATTATGGCAGGTGTGAGTGTAGACACTGGCCATAGCCAGAGTACAGGCAATGTTACACGCAGGCAGATTGACAGGGGTGCTTGCAGGAGGAATTGCAGCGCATCAGGCTACTGTTGCAAGTGCCACAGAAGGAGTCACCAGATGTTCCAGGCTGTCATGGATGCACAGGCAGATAGTGAATGCCACAACACACAAATATTCAGGGTGGTGGATGCAACTCTCCCTGATGTACGTGGTGAAATACATGACCTTGTTGGATCCACACATCAAAATTCTGAGGTCATTAATAGACAGTGGGGTGAGACCTTGGCAATCCCTGACCGTGACATGTCTGTATTAGAGAATGTGTTGGGAGATGGGCATCAGACATATGGATGTAGGTCGTCACCAACAACAGCAGAGAATGTATGGGGCCATGCACCTTCCTACTCCCTTAGTGGCAGTGAAACCAGCACTGCTGAAGGAGGGTTGCCATCCACATCACACCGGAGCAGGCCATGGCCACATGGTCTTATCTAGTCCTGTCAGGGACACAGATCCAGTGGACAGCCATCACCATCAGAAAGGAGTACTGCATCTAGCCTTGGGCGTGGTGGTGCCAGTGATACCCCTGGCAGGACCAGTTCCCATGTCTGTGTCTGGAGACGGTGATCTGGACACCCTGCCTTGTACGATCCACAGCTGTCCAACATACCCCTGTGTAGGGCTGCAACATGGCGTGACTGTGTGCATGCATACACACACATATCTGTATCACAGGCAGGTCATCTCCAGACACACACAGCACCTCCCCACAGCCCATCTGTTGGATACCCCTCCAAATACACACACATGATATCAACTGTATGGTCCAGCCTAGACCTCTGGCAAACCCACACAACACCATGTGCACATGATGGTGTCACATTCCTGTCATCCACACCATCGATGCAGGGAAATGCTAATATGGGTCTGATGCACAGGGTGAATATAGTACAGTGTAGGTATGTAATCCTATGTAAGGTGCTGTCTGCTTGCATTTCTTATGGGTACACATACAGGTGTATGTACCTTATTAGCCAGGATGCATTATTGCTGTTAGTACCACTGACTGAATGTAGTCTGATATGATGTATTCTGTTTGTGTCCCAGATGTCTGCGTGTCTGCAGGCTGCAGCCCTGCAAACATTCCCAAGAGGGAGTATGTCAGACTGGGAATACACTGACCATGTCATTGGCAAGGTATAGCTTCATATGTACATGTACCAGGTGTGTATGCATGCCACAGTATGTGACGGACACTGTTGTCAAACAGTGTCACCTTGCATACATACCACTTGTCACAGGCAGGTAGCCTTCAGACATCTCAGCTGAGTGTTGTGTACTACCCCAGGCTCATACATACAGAACAGGTTACTGCAGTACTGTCAGCAGGTCCCTCACAAGTGTAGCCATTACATTAACTACAGCAGATTCAACTGTCAACACCTGTTGGCCCAGCCATTTCTTTCACATATACTCAGCCCTGGTGCAGTTGATGAGGGCTTGCATGATACTGTGTATGACAGGTTTGTGCTATGTATCCCTGAGTCCACCAGGTGGAATAGTGAGATAAAATGGTATATCCCTGGCATACACACAGTACGGACTGACACACGGGATGTGCACACAGTATCATCAACACAGTTGACAATACACAGATTAGTAAACCTACATTTCCACCATTATGTACTGTACTACTACATACACATTACATGCCCTATATAAATTATAAGCATGGGACATAACACAGTACCTCCTATAACGTGTAATGTTCTGAATGCCTACATGGATGGTGAGATGACCCACCACACATAGGATGTGGAGTCATGTATTGCTCCTACAGGCCTGGACAAGTGATGATGTAGCAGATGTTGGATCAGCATGATGTTTTAGACAGGTATGATGCATGATGCTGACATGTGTGTCAGTACCTTCACTGTAGTCAATTAGGCAACAATATCACATACATGGGCATTGTTAAGGGACACAGACCACATATAGTTTGCCTAAATAATAGAATAAAATAAAAGGTCTATGCTTGTTTCCTGCTTTTCCTTTAACTAGTCTAGTCTGCATACAGCTTTGCTGTAACTGGGCCTGTTTGTAAGCCTCTGAGCAGTGCAAAAAGGTCTGCTCTTCAATTGTTCCCTTACATCTGCTAGTTCTCTCCTCTCCTGTGCTTTTACTAGTTTATTACTCTAGCACTTTACCAGACTTCTTGTAGCAATTATTGTAGAACAAAAAAGTGCTACCAGGACTAAACGTTCTACAAGGAAATAGCTCAAGTACTTATTATTAATGGCCATGCCTCCAGGCATGTGTAAAGGTCATTTCCATTTCCCTGTGCTCTCTCCTATTAATCTGGTGAACTTGGGCATCCTGAGACAATGTAGCAACTGCCTCATGTTCATACGTTGGTACTAGGCTATCGGCCCTAGGGCCTATACAAGCATAGCCATAACAATTCCCTGGCTATTTCTTCCCCACAGTATTTACTTCCCTGGACTCCTGTCTAGCAAGGTGACTGACGTGATCCCCAGGGTGAATTCCCTATCTTCCATCCAATCATCAAGGTTCCTTATGAAGGGCCAAAGAGGTGCTCTGCTTGACATGTATGGGCAGTCTTTTCCAGAGTTTGGGGAGTCTCTGGGTCAGGAACCTATCCCTCCAGCATGTTTTGTTCATTGTGATGACAAGGTTTAGATCCCTGGAGAATGTGTCTCTGAGGGATTGGGACTTCTTTAAGTGTAGCATGTCCAACAGCTCTGGGTTTGACATGGCCTTGTATGTTAAGCAGAGATCACCTCTGAGTAGACGATATGTAACAGAGTATAGGTGGAGTTTTTTTAGATGGTCAGCATAGAACATCTGCTTTAGGCCTGTGATTCATTTAGTGAGGTATTTCTGCAGCCTTTTCAGTTGTTGCAGATGTCTTGAGAGGTACATACCAAACAGGGTATTGTATTCTATAATGGGTCTAATGAGGAATGAGTACAGTACGACAATGACCTCCTTTTTTCTGGATGAAACGCCCTTAGTGATGAGGTGTGCCACATAGAAGGATTTCCTAACTGTTGTGGCGATGTGGTTATCAAAGTTGAGACCACTGTCCACCTGGGTCCCTAAGTCTCTTATCACACTTTCGGTGTTTAGTGTACTGCCACCTGTGTGGTAATTCACAGGTGCATGTTTGTTTCCCAAAGTGGATAACTATGCATTTCTTGGCACTGAGTTTGACCCCATGTCTCTGACACCAAGCATCTGTTTCTGTAAGGCCTTTTTGTAGAATATCCACATCATTTGGGGATTCAGTAATGGCTCCCAGTTTGCAGTCATCTGTGAACTTTGTTAGCCAGAGTCCCTTAGTGTTGGCCTGTATTTCAGAGAAGTAGATGCCAAACAAGAGTGGTCCCAGGATTGAACCCTGAGGTACTCCACTTGTCACTTGTCTGGAGCTGGATTTGATGACACTGACAACCCTCTCCTCTTACCTCCTAACACTCAGACTTGTGAGAGATACACTTATATATGTAAATTGGAAGCCATACACTGTCCAGCCAAGACCAGAATAGCTGGTCAAGAGGGGAAGGTCAACACATGCACCACACCACATGGAACACATAGCCCTACAAAACACACACCAGCACTTTCTGCACATAACAACACACACCACACACCCACCTTCATGGAGTTTCTCATTACAAATCTACCCAAACAGCAGAGGCCTCCAAGGGAGAAATGCAGTCAACCACCACAACACAACACAACACCAACCACAATGCACATAACTCTCCTAGACAGTGTGCCACTCAACCAATTGCCTTAAGGCAAAACAGCATGCACAACACACTAGTCATAGGTGACTCAATAGTGAGGCGCACTGATGTCCCACTCACTAGGTTGAATAAGGAGAAAGCAACATTCAGTTGCCTGTCAGGTGCCAGGATCTGCCACATAACGCACGCAATCACGTCCCTCAACAACAGGTGCAAATATGACTCTGTCATTATACATGTGGGTGTGAATGACCTGAGATGTCCCTCCCTAGACTATATGAAGAGAGACACGTTGGTGCTCTCGGATTATGTAGTCTAGCCGAGTATGACCCTAGCCCTGAGCAGCATCCTACCATCACCCAGAATGATACCACAGTACAAGCAGAAAATGATTGATTTCAACAATTGGCTTTGTTTCTGGTGTCATTCCAAGGGGCCCAGTGTCTGTCTGCCTGGGATGACATGATTGACAGACCTTGAAGCTTTGCCAAAGATGGCCTGCATCTGTCACCCCTGGTCTTCTGGATACTGGCCAAGGCTCTTGCCACCCAAATAGTGCCTTGTTTAGGCTGTGTACCAAAGACCCAATTAACACTATAACAGCTACAAACAACTGCAATCTGAGGGTCATACTGCTCAATGCTAGAAGTGTAACTTTCAAAATGCACTCACTCAAAGCACTCCTTAAAATGGCAGACACTGACATTAGTGCTGAAACACAGACCTGGTTCAAAGCAGCAGAAAGCACCCCTGCACTACCAGGCTATACCTCATTCCACACCTTTCAGCCCAAGATCTTGGAATGAAGCTCCTAAGGCAGTGGTGTTTCCATACTCATAAAGGATGTGCACACTTCCACACTGGTAGCCCAACATAATACATCAGAGATACTGCAGGTGCAGCTAACATTGTGTAATACAGCAATTCAGGTCATAGCCTGCTATAGGTCCCCGACAATGTCCCAAGACTCACACTCCCCATTCCTAAGCACCCAGGAGAATATTAGGGTCCAACCTAACAATCTCATATTGGGTGACTACAACTACCCCTCCATTAACCGGGAAAACTCATGTACCAATACACTTGCCCAGTGTTTCCTGGAATTCATTAATTACAATGCCCTGGACCAGCTCATTCATACCCCAACTACAGGTGGTAACATCCATGACCTAGTCATTACTAACATGGGCAACTATTGCTTTACACCAATGTTCAAATCCTCCCTGGTTAGATCCAACCACAAACTAATCACCTTGGGAATCCACATCCCTCTCACCCCCCCACCCTACCCCCGTAAAGGTAACGACCATCACAAACTTCTACAAAGCTAACCTTGGGCTCCTTAAAACAGAATTGTCTACGTTCACAGCACCCAGGCAAATGGAGAATAGTTGCATGACCACCAAATCATACACCAATGCACTGTATGAACACATACACATATGCATGGATCTCGCCATACCCAATAGAACCAAGACGCTGTCCTCCAAAACAGGAAGCCATTCTGGTGGTCCCTTGCCATACACAAACTCAACAACAGAACAAATAAACTGATGCGGAATAAGGTGAAGTCCCAAGACTGGAACAACTCCCTTACCGGCCTCAACAAAAGGTTGAGATCACTCATCAAATCCTCTAAAGCTAGCTATGAAAACAGAATTGCAGCAGATAGTAAAGACAAACACAAGGCCTTCTATAATTAAGTATATAATCTCCACACCAATACCCAGATGTGCTCTGAGCTACTGCACAATGGTACCTCCTATACCAAGCCAACAGATATTGCCAATATACTATCCGACAGATTCATTGCCAACCTTACCCCTCTGTCCCCCACCAAAGGACCAATCACAATACCAGTAGATTGCCAGATACCCAGTACCACTGCTGCACAGGTTAAAATAGCACTGTCCAAGGCCAGGAATACATCTTCTATGGGACCTGACAATATCCCTGGCTGTGTTCTACATGAACTACAGAGTGACCTGGCACCACACCTGTGTGCCCTGTTCAATCACAGCCTCACCTCAGGCTTTGTTCCTACCAAATGGTGCACTGCTACAATCTTCCCCCTCCACAAAGAAGGAGTGACTACAGACACTGGGAACTATCACCCCATTCTCTCTGGTCACTCCCCTAGTGATATAGGGGTTGATGCCTAACTTAGTGAGTTTGTCTATGATTCCTGAGTGGGGAATGGTATCAAAGGCATTGGCCAGATCAAGGTAGGCTGTATGAACCAACTTACCTTCATCCACAGCTCTGCTGACTGACTCAAAGAAGTGGACCACATTGAGCAGGCATGATCTGCCCTTCACAAAACCAAACTGTGTGGGATTCAGAGTTTGGAGATTCCCTTTATCCTCGTTTTTTAAGTCCATGATGATGCATTCCATAGCTTTGCAAATCAGACTCGTCAAGCTAATCGGGCGATAGTTCCCAGGGTCTGTAGTCACTCCTCCTTTGTGGAGAGGGATGACCGTAGCAGTGTGCCATTTGGTAGGGACAAAGCCTGAGGTGAGGCAGTGATTGGACAGGGCACATAAGTGAAGTGCCAGTTCACTCTGTAGTTCATGTAGAGCACAGCCAGGGATATTGTCAGGTCCCACAGAAGCTGTATTCTTGGCCTTGGACAGTGCTGTTTTAACCTGTGCAGTAGTAATACTGGGTGCCTGGCAATCTACGTGTATTGTGATTGGTCCTTTTGGGGGGCTAAAGTTGGCACTGAATCTGTCGACCAGTATATTGGCAATATCTGTTGGCTCAGTATAGGAGGTACCATTGTGCAGTAGCTCAGAGCACATCTGGGTATTGCTGTGGAGATTCTTTACATAAGTATAGAAGGTCTTGTGGTTGTCTTTACTATCTGCTGCAATTCTGTTTTCATAGCTAGCTTTAGAGGATTTGATGAGGGATCTCAACTTTCTGTTGCGGCTGACAAAGGTGTTTTTCCAGTCTTGGGGCTATAACTTATTCTGCATCGATTTCCTCCTTCTGTTATTCAGTTTATTTATGGCAGGGGACCACTAGATTGGCTTCCTTTTTTTGGAGGAGAGCATCTTGGTTCTACTGGGTATGGAGAGATCCATGCATTTGTGTATGTGTTCATACAGTGCATTGGTGTATAATTCGGTGGTCATGCAAATATTCTCCATTTGCATGGGTGCTGTGAAGTTAGCCACCTCTGTTTTTAGGAGCCCAAAGTTAGCTTTGCACAAGTTTTTCATGGCGATTTTCCTTGCAGGGGGGGTGGGAGGGATGTGGATTTCCAAGGTGATTATTTTGCGGTCGGATCTAACCAGGGAGGATTTGACTAGTGGTGTAGAGCAACGGTCACCCATTTTAGTAATGACCAGGTCAAGGATATTGCTATCTCTAGTGGGAGTAAGAACGAGCTGGTCCAGGGCATTTGAATTAATGAATTCCAGGTAACATTGAGCAAGTGTATTGGTACATGAGTAGCTTTCCCAGTTAATGGAGGGGTAGTTGAAGTTGCCCAGTATGAGAGTGTTAGGTTGGACCCTAACATTGTCCAGGGTGCTTAGGAGTGTGGAGTGTGAGTCTTGGGACATGGTTGGGGACCTATAGCAGGCTACAACCTGAATCGCTGTCTTACCCAATGTTAGCTGCACCTGACATATCTCAGATGCATTATGTTGGGCTACCAGTCTGTAGGCGTGTGCATCCTTTATGAATATGGAAACACCTCTGCCTTTGGAGCTTCTTTCCAAAAGGGTGATGAGACATTTACAGGGTGGTACACAAATCAAAATGGTATAACCCACACAGTATATGATTCTCAAACTCACATACATAAACAGTTGCTAGTACTGAGATTGGAACCCCTGCCTATCTAGTTATTTCTACTACAGTGTTACGCACTTATCAGGCACCCCATGGAGCTTACATGATTTCTCCTACTCCCAAGGTACTTCTAAGGTGAATGACATCAGCAGGCCTAGTAAAGTAGGGTGATGAGACAATTACAGGGCGGTACACAAATCAAAATGGTATAACCTAGTCAGCATATGATTCTCAAACTCACACACACAGTTGCCAGTACTGAGATTACAACCCCTGTCTATCTAGTTTTTTCTATCACAGTGTTATGCACTTATCAGACGTGCCGTAGAGCTTACATGATTTCTTTTAGTCCCAAGGTACTTCTAAGATGAATGACATCAGCAGGCCTAGCAAAGTAAGGTGATGGGATAATTACAGGATGGTACGCAAATCAAAATGATATAACCTAGACAGTATATGATTCTCTCACACACACATACAGAGTTGTCAGTACTGAGAATAGAACTCCTGCCTATCTAGTTATTTATACTACAGTGTTATACACTTATCACACATGCAACAGGGCTTACATGATTCTTGCCAAGGTACTTCTAAGGTGAATGACATCAACAGGCCTAGTAAAGTAGGGTGATGGGACAGTTACAGTGGTATGCAAATCAATATGGTATAACCCCTATTTTACAGTATATGATTCTGCATTTAAACACACACACACACACACACACACACACACACACACACACACACACATCACACACACACACACACACACACACACAAAATCTAGACACACACACACACACAGAATTTTTAATAAATATTCAAAACTTAAAATCAATGCTCTAGCTATGCTTAAGATAACTCAAAAAACTTTATTATGTAAAGTTAAAAACGTTTAAAAATTGATAGTCAATAGCTCGCTGTTTGTACTCTATAAATCAAATCTTGTTACATATAAAAAACATGCCTATCTTGTGTCGGTGTCAGTGTTTTAATGGCCTGGATACTAAATGCGGCTTTATTGTAATTTTTTCATTAAGCCCAAATTTATGTGCCTGTAACCTAAGAATCCATCTATTCTCTATCTCTCCTGTGTGATTTTTTATGTTGCCTAATCTATTTGTCCTAGTCACTGTTTCCAATACCCCAAATTTAAAACTGTGAGAAGATCCATATTCCATAATGTGACGTGCCAGGGCATTGGTGTCATTCTCCTTGTTCACTGCGTAAATGTGTTCTCTAATCCGTTCACGGAGAGTCCTGTTTGTTTTACCTATATAGAATTGATCACATGTTATGCATTGTGCAACGTAAATTAAATCTTTTGTCTTACAATCCGCATATCCATTAAATATGTAAGTCTGTCCTGTATGAGGATGTGTGAAGCTTTCTTTGTCGGTTATGTATTTACATTGGTTACATGTGCGGCAGGGAAACGTGCCTTTCCTTTGTGACTGAGGAAATTTCTTTCCAGCTTTTTCATAGCATAACATTCTTTTTAAGGATTTCATATTTTTGTATGCTATGCTGGGCTTATCATCTATAAACATTCTGATCTTGTCATCCATTAATAGCAGCTTCCAATTATTTTCTATTATTTGCTTCACTTGTCCATTCCTATTGGTATAAGGAATGATTAGTCTATTTTTCCTCCTTCTAGTGGTGGCATTATCCCCTTCATCACGTGTTAGCCTATGAAAGAACGGTTTGCCTTTATGTGTTCTTAGGCTATTACATGTTGTGGTTATTTCTTTTACCTCCTTTTCTTTATATCCTCTTGCAGTAAATTTATTAACCATTTCTATTTCCTGCTCTCTAAAGGCCATATCTTGTGTGGTGAGTTTAGATGTTCTCAATATCTGGTTCTTGACAATGTTGGAGTATATGTGTTTGGGATGCATGCTATCCCGGTGTAGCAGATTGTTTCTCCAAATGGGTTTTCTAAAGATTTCTGTGTCTATCCCATGTGGCCCTTTGATAATCCTTACATCAAGAAATTCAATCTCAGTGTTAGAATGTGACTCTTCGAAAACCAAAAAATCTGTGGTGCCATTTAAATATTTCACAAAGTCATCTAGATCTTTATCATTACCCCCCCATACAAAAAACACATCGTCCACAAAACGACCGTAGTATTTAATATATTCAATGTATAGGATGGTAAGGCGTAAATCAAAATGATATAACCTAGACAGTATATGATTCTCTCACACACACATACAGAGTTGTCAGTACTGAGATTAGAACTCCTGCCTATCTAGTTATTTATACTACAGTGTTATACACTTATCACACATGCCACAGAGCTTACATGATTTCTCGTAGTCCCAAGGTACTTCTAAGGTGAATGACATCAGCAGGCCTAGTAAAGTAGGGTGATGGGACAATTACATGGTGGTATGCAAATCAATATGGTATAACCCCCACAGTATATGATTCTGTCTCTCACACACACACACACACACACACACACACACACACACACACACACACACACACACACACACACACACACACACACACACACACACACACACACACACACACACACACACACACACACACACACACACACACACACACACACTTGCAGGTATTGAGATTAGAACCCCTGCCTATCTAGTTATGTATACTATAGTGTTACACAGTTATTGCACATGCCAGTGAGCTTAATGGGTTGACAACTGGCCAAAGGTGCTGATAACTGCACAGCTGAGGTGAACTGTTACAGGACCCAGAAAGTCTGCTTTCAGTCTTTCCATTAGATCTTGCTAATTGTTTCTTTCCTGCACTTCAAATAGACTAATAGCTTTGCACTTCAACAGGTTTATTTATCAGGTATTCTAGCACACCTGAGAACCATCAGCAGTTACTGTTCCTCACAGAATTAGCTTTAGTACTTAGTAGTTATGATCACCCCTCCTGGCATAATTAAAGTGCAGTTCTCTGTGCTTTTGCCCCTTAATCTGGTGCACTTGGGCATTCTGAGGCACTGCTGAAACTGCCTCTTGTACACAGACAACCCTCTCCTCTAAACTCCCATCACTCAGACTTGTGAGAGATACCCCTATATCACCATATTGGAAGATATGCAATCTCCAGCAAACACTGCACTAGCTGGTCAAGAGCAGAAGGGTCAACACATGTAACACATCACAGGGAACACATACCCCTCCAGAAAACACAGTATCACAGCTCTGACATACAAACAATAACCACATACCCACCTTCACAGTGGCACTCAATAGACATTTACCCAAACAGTGGAGACCACCAAGACAGACACACACTCAACCACCACAACACAGCACAAACCACAGGACACAGATCTCACTTACACAGTGTGCCCCTCAACCTAAGCCCCAAAGGCAAAACACCTTGCCTGATACAGTCATCATAGGTGACTCAATTGTGAGGCAGCCAGATGTGCCACTCACTGGTTTGAACACGGAGGAGGTATCAGTCAGCTTTCTTTCAGATGTCAGACTACAGCACATAACACACCCAGTCAGGTCACTCCACAACAGCTACAAGTATCACTCTGTCATTGTCCATGTGGGTGTTGATGACCTGAGATACACATCCATGATCTATATGAAATGAGACATGGTGGAGCTATCAGATTATGTGGGCCAGGCAGATATGACAGTAGCCCTGAGCAGTATACAACTGTCACCCTGAATGATACCACAGTACAAACAACAAATAATTGACTTTAGCAATTGGCTTATGTGTCTGGTGTCACTGGCACTGTCATGGGAACTAGTATATGTCTGCTTGGGATGACAAGACTGGCAGACTGACATGGCTTGACACAGATGGCCTGCATCTGTCACCCCTGGGTTTCCAGGTACTGGTTAAGTGTCTTGCCACCCCTATAGTGGGTTTTTCAGTGGTGGCCCAGATCACATTGCCAGTGTAACAGCTACTCATATATGCAAACAGAGGGTCATACTGCTCAACACTAGACATCTACATCTCGAGATGCAGCCACTCACAGCACTCCTCAAAATGGTGAATGTTGCCCTTTGTGCTGTAACAGAGATCTGTTTTACAACAGCAGACAGCACCCCTGCACAACCAGCCTGCAACTTATTCCACACCTGTCAGCCCCAAAACATGAGCCACAGCTCCAAAGGCAGTAGTGTTTCCATATGGATAATGGATATGCACACATCCAGAGTACTATCCCAGTATAATGCATCTGCCATACATCAGGTACAACTGACATTGGGTGGTAGTGCAATCCAGGTCTTAGCCTGCTATAGGTCCTCATCCATGTCCCTAGACTTTCAAGCCACATTCCTCAACACCCTGAAATTTATCAAGGTCCAACCCAACACTCACATACTAGGGGAGTTCAACTACCCTTCCATCAAGTGGGAAAGGTACTCATGCACCAACACACTGGCCCAACACTTCCTGGAATACATCAGTTCCAATGCCATGGACCAGCTCATACTGACACTCAGTAGAGGAAGCAGCATCCTTGACCTATGTTGGTTACCAACATATGGAGCTGTTGCATGACAACAGTAGTCAATTGCTACCTGGTTGGATCAAACATAGAGTAATCACCATGGTAATTCCAGTCTCAACCCTGTAAAGGTAACAACCTTGGACAGCGTCTCCACAGCTGAGTTTGGATTCATAAGAATAGAGGTGGTAACTTCATAGCACTCATGCCAATGGAAAATACCTGTATGACTGCCAAATCATACACAGGTGCACTGTACAAACAAGTACATCAATGCATGCAACTAGCCATACCGAACAGAACCCTGATACACCCCTCCAAATACTGGAGGCCAATCAGGTGGTACCTTGCCATTAATAACCTGTACAACAGAACAAAGACACTGTTACAGAAAAAGGTGGAGTCCCAAGAGCAGTAGAACACCCTTATTAGCCTCACCAACAACTTGAGATCCCTCATGGAATCATCTAAAGCTGCACATGATGGCAGAATTGCAGGAAACACTGACAATGATCACATATTCTTTGATAGTTATATCAAGAACCTCCACATCAGTACCCAGATGTGCTCTGAGTTATGGCACAATGCTACCTCCTATACTGTGCCAACAGATATTGGCAACATTCTTGCCAACATATTCAGTGCCAGCTTCACCCCTGTTTCCCCCTAGGGAATGCTCAGAATGGCAGAGAAATGCTAGCCACCCAGGGGTACTCCTCACATGTTACACCTGCATTGTCCACAGGTGAGAATACAGCTTCCATAAGACCCAAAATAATCCCAGGCTGTGTTCTACATGAACTACAGAGAAACTTGGCAACACCTCTGTGTGCTCAGCATAGTCACATCCTCACCTCAGGATTTGTTCTTCCCAGATGGCACACTGCTACAGCCATCCCTCTCCATAAAGGTGTGGGGAACTACAGACCCTGGGAATTATCAGAACATTAGCCTTACATGTGTGATATGTACAGCTATGGAGCACATCATCAGGGACCTGATAGACAAACATATAGGTAATCTCCTAACTCTGGACCCCACACAGTTCGGCTTTGTGAAAGTGAGATCATGCCTGCTCAACCTGTTTGGCTTCTTTGAGTCAATCACCACTGTATATCACAGTAAGGCACTGCATACAGCCTACATCAATCTGGCCAAGCCTTTTGATACCATTCCTCAGTCAGGAATTATGGTTGAACCTACCAAAGTAGGCATCAACCTCTATATCTCTGGGGGGGTAGCAAATTGGCTCACTGATAGAACACACAGTGTGAAAGTAGCAAGCTCCAAATCAGACTGCCAGCCAGTCACTGGTGGGGTCCCGCAGGGATCAGTCCTGGGTAATCACCTGTTCAGCATCTAGTTCTCAGTACTCCAGGCCAACACAAAGGAATTCAGGCTGACCAAGTTCACAGACAAGTGCACTCTGCGAGCCATCATTAACTCCACAAGTGATGCAGACATCCTACAGAAAGGCCTCAATGAGACCACTGACTGGTATGGAAACCATGTCCTGTAGCTTAACACCACAAAATGCATCATCAGCCCCTTTGGTAAATTCTCAGTTTCCACTAAGTACCACATTGATGAGTGCCCACTGAACACTTTAGGCATTATTAGAGAACAAGGGGACACAGGTTGACACCAACCTGTCCTTTAACCACCACATTGTCACTATGGTCAGGAAATCCCTCTATGTTCCACATGTCATTAGCAAGAGTTTTGCATCCAGGAAGAAAGAGGTTATCATCTCTGTGTACTCCTCTCTCATTAGACCACTCAACACATATAATGGCCCATTTGGCATGCATATCAGTAGACACCTGAAACAGCTGGAGAGGGCACAGAAGTACCTCACAATGAGGATCCTACACATTCAATACCTGTCCTACACAGACAGACTCAAAAGACACCAGCTATTCTCTGTCTCTTGTCACCTACTTAGAGGCAATCCCTGCTTGACTTGAAAAGCCATGTCTGACCCAGCTCTTTTACTACTGCTAGATCTAAACACATCCCAATATCTCTGCACCATACACTGCAGGGACATCGACCTCATTACCACAATCAACACAACATGCTGGGGGGACAGGTTCATCACTCAGAGATTGGAAATGCCCAGGAATAGACTTCCCATACATGTTAAGCAAAGCACCTAGATGACCTTGTTGCAGAGAGATCTTCATGAGTGGATGGGTAATACAAAGATCACCCCAGGGATCAGTACAATGGCTCTACCTGCTGGAAGCACTGGTAACTAATGTCAGGTGGCACAATGGCAGAGCACGACTATGGCCTAGACTTGTAATGACTCCGGGACCATTAGGCTAGTACACAGCTATGTACATTACATACCTCTCAATCTCTTAGAGCAAGACATTTGGACAAAGCTATAAATAAAAGTGGGGAAAAAGCCCCAAAATATGGACACTTTTTACATATTGCTCCTACAAACTTAGAAAGTGTATAGAATAACAGGTTTGGCATCAGCAAGACATGTCTGAAGGTTATAAAGTCTGAAACTCAAATGTCTGTCATTATTTTTAACTTTGATCTTTACTGATTTGCCACTGCTTTGCCAGAAAAGCATGTTTGCCAGAAATAGACCAAACATATGAAGCAGACATCTGAACATTGTGCAAAAATCTGCACAGTTGAGAGGTATGCCTATGTACCTATAAAGGGGTGATTATCAGCATGACTGATAAAGTAGGCCAGTGGGTGGGTAACTTATCAAAATACATTTTCATACAAACATACACAAACACTTATACCCCACACACACATTTGCTGATGCTAAGAATAGAACCCCTACCTATCTAGTTTTTTATACTACAGTGTTACACAGTTATTGCATGCACTACAGAGCTTGCCAGCCTAACAACTGGCCAAGGGTGCTGATATGGGGAATGGCATCAGCAGGCTTGATAAAGTAGGCTTGTGGGTGTGATACTTATCAAAATACTTCTTGTTGCAAACATATACACACATTCATTTGCCAGAACTGAGATGAGAACCCCTGTCTATCTAGTGGTTTGTACTACAGTGTTAGGCACTTATCACACACACTACGGAGCTTACTGAGCTAATAACTGGCCAAAGGTAACAATAAGGGGAATGACATCAGCAGGACTGATACGCTGGGGCACTGGGAAGTGTTGTGGGTGTGAATGGCCTAAAACTGTTTCACCTACATAAAAACAAACACACACACACCCTCATTCTCAAATACAGAACTATCACACACAAACACTTGCCAGTATTGAGATTAGAACCCCTACCTATCTAGTTATTTGTACTATAGTGTTATGCAGTTATCACACATGCTACAGAGCTTAATGGGGGGAGCGATGTGCAATAGTACTCCTAAGGTGAATGACACCAGCAGATGTGAAGTATACTGAATGGGAAAAGTTTCCTAATACTTGGACCTATGGAGACACGCACACACACAGGCAGATGATGTGATATTATAAACTCAACCTCAGCACTGTTATACAATGGGGCTCACATTTTATGCTAGCACATACAACTGTTTACAACTGGTATGCCACTGTCCACAGGAGGACATCACTGTATGCCATTCAAGGTATCCATGTGTGTAGCTCACTCTGCCTGTGTCCCCCTGTGTCTCCCTCTGTATCACTGTCTGTCTCTCAGTTCTCCACATCTATGTGTGTGTGTATGCTTGCCATATGTTATTATCTATTGCCCATATAAATGTGTGTGTATCTGACACAACAGATGCAGATATATCACATATGGGCCACCTACAGCTATCTGAGGGTATTCCTGTCTGATGTGTGTGTGTGGCAACAGTAGAGGAGTACATAGCTGTCTATATGCATGGACAGATATACACAATACAGTCATATATTTCAGTGTGGGTTCCAACATGTCCTGTGATTCTCTAAGTGTAGTAGCATGCCCAGTGTGACCTTCTATAGTTAGGGTGGGACTCCATTCCAGAGATAAGTGTACTCCAGTCTAGGGTTTTGTGTGCTACAGCCATACCTCTCAGGAATACACAGCAGTTTTGTCAGGGTACTTGTTTTGTTTAGCAGACATTTTCTGACATATCCATAGTCTGTAACTGCAATGTATTGTGTCATTGCCTAGTGCAGACATCCTCAGATCATCACAGTGCTTTACCAGAGGAATACTAGTTGTATGATGCATAGACCAATATTATGAGGGCACTGGGCAGCTATATAAATTCTTCCCAAGGCCATTTGTGAGGTGTGGCTACAGGCACTGTAGTAATGACACACAGCTGTGTAAACAGTCCAGCAACCTGGTGATATACTGGCCGGGAATCTCCTGCTTGTGTGGTATCTTTCTAACCTGAGATGTCATATCCTTGTGTCCTGTACATTTTTGGGCAGGTTGTCCAGTTGTTTGGCTAGAGATTTCATCATTTCTATGTAAACATGTGTTTTGTGGCAAGTTAGTTACATATGATTGAAGTGTGAAGTTACATGATAATACAGACATTATTCTCTCAGAATACATTACCTTCAAATCATTTCTGCTACTACAAACCTCTCACTCTACCAACTTTATCAGTATGTAAAGGCAATAGTTACAACACATGCCTATCATTGTGCCTTTGTTCCACTTTTATTTCTGCCCTTGTCCAGACATCTTGTTGTCAGAGGTTGGGAGTTATGGGTGAGGGTACAGAGTGCATTCAATTGTGCAGGCATGTCCATTCTTTGTAAAAGCATACATAAGAAAACAGGATTATTGAGAATGACCACTGGTATCAGTGCCACAAAGCACTTATATTCACAAAAGCCCTGGCACCTCTACTGCACATCATTCAAGATGTCACTAATGTGTTTAGCATATACCACATAGCACTGTGACTTCCAGGTATGTCAGTGGCAGAACAGTGGGTGCCACTGACATGCATAACAGTTGGCACTGCAGTTATCTGAACATAGCCCTGTCAAAGGCAGCACTATACCTAGGGCAGTACAAGACGGCAGCCAGGACAACATGCTGGCCAGATCCAGACAGTATTAACCATACATACACATAGTTCATTGACCCCTGCATATTGTGGACTGGCAACATGTGTGCTATGGTATTTTCATGCACACATATGTATGTTACTGCATTTGTGTGGGTATATGGGGGGGGCACACCTGTCAACTGTACACATTTGCACAGACTGTGCTGATATTTTCTTTACATTTTGGTTGCATTTACCATAATATAGTGCCCTGTCTTGGGGATTGGAAGCATATCAGTACAGAGGCCAGGTCAGATTGTACTGGCATACATTTGAGTTTCAGACTTTTTCCCCTTCATAGCCTTACTGCAACTGCGGGTCCTGCTGTGCTATGACTGTGTGAGTCTGTAAGGGGTTAATTCAACATTTGTTTTTTGCACATTTGTGAGCCTTTACCAGGCATTTTTTTCTGTTGTTTACTATAGCTGACTTGCTGTGTGGGTGTGAGGGGTGGTTATGGGACCCCCCCCACCCTGACATACGTGCCTGTGACCTATGACCCACCAGTTAGTTGTCACCACACATATACTGCAGTGGGACTTGCCACCTTGGGTACTACTGCATAGAGTGTGGAGGCCAGTTTTGGCCAGACATTTCCTGGTGTCCCACATAGCTGTCAGTTGTGTGCTGCTATCCCTGTAGGCCACCCCATTCCCTTCCATGCATGCAGCATTACCATAGATATGCTAGCAGAACATACTACTGCATTGCTTTATTGTTAAGAAGACTGACTTACCTTGTGCTTGCATCAGTTGTGGGGACAGTGCTTGAGGGCCGCCTATGTTGGATGCACACAGTACACTGCCTATACATGGTCAGTTACAGGAAATGCGATGTGTGTGTGTAATCCATTTTACTGCATGTGCAAATCAGAGAGAGGTGTCAGTCCCTGGGGTTCCTACAGTGTCAGTGTGTGTGCTATGCATTGCCTCTTTGCCAAGGCATGAGCATAGTGGGCACACCTCCATCTGCCTATGGAGGCAGGCTCAGGGGTCTCCTCCTGTGAGTCCCTCTCTACCTGTGGGGAGCTTTGCAATGGTGATGGGCTGTGTGGCACTTACCCATGCTGTTCCTGCTGCAGCTGTTTCCACAGGATCATATTGTGTAGCATGGCACATACTACAGACTATGAACATGTGTGAACATGTGGCTGGAGAGTACTGCAAGGCTCCACCAGATATGTCAAGGCAGTGGAACCATGACTTGAGCATCCCAAACACACGCTCTATAATGATCCTGGTTTCTGCATGTGCCTCATCATGGCATTCTTGTGTGGGTGTGTGTGCATTTCTGATGGCTGTCATCATCCACGGCTCCAGTGCATAGCCAGCATCCCCCCCACCAGATGGCCATACGGGATGCCCCCACTGACAAATGCCTGGTACAGCTGTGATGAATGCCAGATGGGGATGCCATTCAGTGGTTTAAATCCTACCTCAGTGGGAGGCAGCAAGCTGTTCTCTGGCAGAACAAGCTATCCAGCCTATTACCTAACACCCTTGGAGTGCCGCAAGGCTCCATATTAGGGCCTCTACTATTTTCTGTCTTTATTAACGACTTATATGCAGTCATCCCAAATGTCAGCTGTATCCAATACACTGATGATTCCACCCTGATTTGCTCAGCCACATCACCTTCAGACTTAAGGTCTGCCACCCAGTTCATCTTTAATACTATTGAAAACTGGCTCTACGAATGTCAATTGTTGCTAAATCCCCAAAAAACTAAAATGTTGTTATTCTCACCAACACAAAGGTCGGCTACTTTACCTTCACCATAAATGCAAAAGATGGCACAATAATCACGCCTGACTCCTCTACAAAACTATTAGGATTCATTATCGATAATAACCTAAAGTTTGACCTTCATGTAAACCAAATGATCAAGGTCATCAATAAAAAAACTTTGGTCACTGTATAGAATAAAAGCCTTCCTAACCCCTCCAGCTAAGATTGCCATAGGTCTCTCTCGTGCGTTTTCAACACTTCTATATGCTTCCCCCTTCTCTCTAATCTAAACAAGACTGTCAACCTGCTACAATCACATTGCCAGGTTTGCCACTGGCCTGCCATTTAGAACACACCACTGCATCAACCTTAAACAGCTTGGGTGGCTAGAACTTCCCAGTCTAATCCAATATAACCTTCTGATTATGGCTAATAAAATCCTCTATAATCCAGATAATAAACCAGCTCTTAAAAATATTATCACCCCCTACAACAATCCAAGACTGCTTTGATCCTCAAACAGACTACTAATTCAGACAATCAAAATAAACAATGTAGACAGTGATTCCCTTTTTGCAAACTCTGCAGGCAGAGCCTGGAACCTCCTTCCAGCTGATATTACTTTGCTCTCCTCTTTATGCCAATTCAAAGCTAAACTCAAACAACATCTAGCACTAAACTGGCTTTGCCACTGTAACAAGTCTGGCTAACTCTCACCATGAATGTGTATAATCAGTTAATCAAAATAATGCCTAATTTTTCCCCTGACTGTTACCAGGGCCAACTCGAACTTGTGATACTGTGTATTCATGCCTGCTTATGTATTTTTTGTAAATACCATATCTGCAAAATGACTTCTTTGTTATTAATGTATCTGTCTACCTTGGAGCTTTTCCTCCCCAGCCCTCTGCTGAAAATGGACATTAATCCAGTCAGACTATCCCGGTCAACAAATGTAAAATAAATAAAAATAAATAAATAAAGATGTGGGAGTCGTGATAGCTTCCAGGACAGCCAGCACACACATTCAAGATAATGCCCTGGGCATTGCACATGACCTGTCAGTTGATGGAGGGGAACCCCTTGAGATTTATGTAGACCCTACCCTGTTCACTGTGTGGTGCTTTGATATGGATGTGTGTGCAGTCTATGGCACCCAGTACCTCCAGGTATTGTGCTACATGGTGAGAAGACACATATTTCTGGTCCTCTCCTCACAGGTGCTGGGGTAGTAAATGTGCTCACCGGCATGTGTTAGCATGGTGTCCAGGAAGTGGTGGAGTACCCTGAATGCAGATGCCTGTGAAACCCCCATGATGTCCCCAGTAGGTCTTTGGAAAGTACCTGTAGCTAGTATTCCTAAGGCTATACATACCTTGGTATCCACTGGGATGGGTTCTACTCTGTTGATTCTAGCTCTGAGTTGAGGCCGGCACAGTGTAGTGATTTGCTGACATATGCCTCTGTCCACCCTGTAGCACTCTACTATCTCCAGATCATGTAAACCCTACTAGGTTACCCTGGGTCTGTACACTCTTCTCCTCCTTCTTGGTCTGTGGCAGTTGTCAGCATTATCCTCCTCTCCGCTGTCAGCCTGTACCACATATTGATGGATCAAAGCAATGGCAGCCCCTAACATTTTCCAAGTTAAAATTTCCCTGCATGCATACACCAATGGTGCAGAGTTTGTGGGAAAAAAACAGACTGTAAGGTGTTTCCATACTTTATACTGTTGTGTGGATGATGCTGCCTGTATGATTTGCTGACTATGATACATTCCACCTGCCAGCTATATTACTCATGGCTTTGCTTTGGTCTCTGTGAGTGTTACAGGCATTAGTGGTAATTTGTGCATGATTGCCTTTATTCTGCAGTTGCCCTTTTTGTAATTAATATTTGCTTGCATCTCCTCCCATTTACAGCTATGTGGCCACTTGCCACCTGTATTATATTTGCATGGCCCATTCTGAGTTGCAAGACTCCCATCGTAGTGATTTCTACGTCATCTCACCTTTATTTTGTGCTGTTGCCCTTTAATTCTAGTTTACATGTCCTCCCATCTTCAGCTCTGCAGCCACATGCCTGCTGTATTATATTTGCATGGCCCATTCTGAGTTGCAAGACACCCATAGTAGTGATTTCTACGTCATCTCACCTTTATTTTGTGTTGTTGCCCTTTAATTCCAGTTTACATGTCCTCCCATCTTCAGCTCTGCAGCCACCTGCCTGCTGTATTATATTTGCATGGCCCATTCTGAGTTGCAAGACACCCATAGTAGTGATTTCTACATCAGTTCACCTTTATTTTGTGCTGTTGCTCTTTAATTCTATTTTACATGTCCTCCCATTTTCAGCTCTGCAGCCACCTGCCTGCTGTATTATATTTGCATGTCCCATTCTGAGTTGCAAGTATCCCATAGTAGTGATTTCTACTTCATTTCTCCTTTATTTTATGCTGTCGCCCCTTATTTTTTTATTTTAGATGTCCTCCCATCTTCAACTCTGCAGCCACCTGCCAGCTGTATTATTGAGTGCTTTCATTGCCCCATTGTGGGCTGCAGACTCCCATATTACTGATTTGTACATCGTTTCCCTTCTTCTGCTACTTTCTTTGCCTTTTCCTATATCCTTCCTCTTTCTGCCTGTAGCTAGTGTAAACATCAAGAAATGGCCCTCCCCTAGGTGTGAACATGCTCCTCAGTTCACGGAATAAGAGTAAACAGCCTCAAACATGCCCCCCCTCACTTAGCTGTGCTTAGCTAAGCTGAAACCAGCCAACAGAGCTCCAGTGTGCTTACAGCAAGCATGACACACCCCCTTTTCATGTTCCTTGCTCCTCCTGCCTACACAATCATGTTAGAGCACCTACACAGTTAGGTGCAGTCTGACACTTCGAAAAAATCCTAACAAAGTCGTGATTCACTTTAAGTCCCCTCATTAACATACTCCACTGCCTTAAGCCCTAGTTACTGCACTAATCATGAACCTTCCCCCTTAGCAAGCACTGTTCCCTGCCTATGTTTACTTACTGCATGCCATTGACTATAACGGCAAAATGCAGAAAGTAGTAATAATGAAGTCCCCCCCATTTCTACATTTTCTCCCCCCTCCCACTAGTGTACCACTTCCCCTGGCCTTAATGGCCGAGTTCGGCCAAAATAAAAGTTTATATATATATTTTTTAATGGTTATGTATGCCAATGGCATACATGCTTTCTGGATTGCTGGCATGCCTCCAATGTGTAATTTGCAGAAAATTATTCAGTTAGTAACCGAATATATTTCTGCAACTTACACTGTTCCAGCATGGAGACATGCTGCTTTGCTGGATCGCTAAACCAGCTCATTTGCATGTTTTTCACCAGCAAATGAGCTGATTAGCATCCAGCATGGCTTTTCATACTGGAACAGTGTAGGGCTGCTCGTGCACGTCAAAACGGCACCTGGATTGCGAAGCAGCCATTTTCCATGCAAGAGCGGCTACACTGTTTCTGCACAAAAAAAATATAATTCGTGAATCCCGGGGACTGTCTATATTAATCACTTCACACACATTTCATATCTTGCATGTACATTTTGTTATTTTTGTGTCTGCTACCTTTCTGAATAAACACCTATTCAACATAATACTTCCTGAGGGATTTAGTATAGTATTTTTATTGAACCAACAATGACTGTCATCATGAAAATAAAAGAGTACTGAACTTTGCGGTTTATCCTACTGAGTCAGTTTTACAGACCCAAAAATTAGACAAGTTCAGGTAAGTTTGGCCTCCCAGGCCAAGGGCAACCACATAGCATTCTTTAGCTATGTCTGCAACCTCAAAGGCAATACACAATTGTATGCAGAGCTCATTGAAAATGTAGCCACCTATACTGAGCCAGAAGATATAGCAAACATCCTGGATGATAAATTCACCTCCAACTTTACTCCCCCCCCCCAACCTTCCCTCAGGAAATACCATCAAATATAACTCCCCCTACTATCACTAGGGAACAGGCCCAGACAATATCATAGGATGCCTTCTAAACAGCATGAAACATGATCTATCAGGGCCTCTGGTAGCCTCCAAACAGGCTCCATGCCTCATGAATGGAGAACAGTAACAGTCATCCCTCTGCACAAAGGTGGGCCATCTACAGACCCTGTAAACTACAGACCCATAAGTCTCACTAGTCTTATATGTAAAGCCATGGAAATAATTATCATGGAAATGATCAATAGAGATATAGTAAACCTCCAGACACTGGGCCCAACCCAGTTTGGTTTTGTCAAGGGCAGATTATGCCTGCTCATCCTGGTGGACTTCTTTGAGATGGTAGCCAAAGCAATGGATGAGGGAAAAATGGTTCACACTGCCTACCTGACCTTGCCAAGGCATTTGACACAATACCCCACTTGGGCATTTTTGACAAACTCAAGAGGTTAAGTACAAACGTATGTCACCCGATAGATATCGAACTGGCTGACAGACAGGACCCAGGAAGTTAGAATTGGGTAGTCCACTTCTAAAAAGAGACCAGTCACAAGTGGATTCCCTCAGGGATCAGTGCTTGGACTGCTCCTTTTTGGCATTTACTTCTCTGAAGTCAAGGCCAATGTCAGTGGTCTCTGGCTGACTAAATTTGCAGATGATTGCAAATTAGGAGCTGTAACTGAATCCCACACTGACAAAAATGTTCTCCAGGATGGCTGACACAGACAAACAACTGGTGTCAGAGCCATGGACTAAAACTAAATGCCAAGAAATGCATAATAGTATCCTTTGGGAAATAATCCACCCCTGGTAACTATCATGTTGACAACACACCCCTTAGAGCTGACCCAGTAGTCAGGGACTTAGAGACATACATAGATAGTAATCTAGCCTTTGACCATCATGTGTCTACAGCAGTGAGGAAACCATTCTATGTTGCACAACTTATAAACAAATGTATGGTATCTAAGTCCAAGAAAGTCATTGTTCCACTGTATTCGGCATTCATCAGACCTATCATTGAGTACAATGTTCCCTTTGGTATTTACCTAGCCAGGCATATCCAACAATCAGAAGGAGCAGTGGTGCAGCTGTTGCATTGTTGCCTCACAGCAAGAGGTTCCCTGTTTTGATTCTTGGCTGGGATTCCTTCTCTATGGAGTCTGCATGTCCTCCCTGCAATCATGCGGGTTTCCTCCCATGTTATAAAGACATGCATCTGGAGTGTTTCTCTCCCAGCCTCCACTGAAAATTGGCTTTGTTCCAAGTCGAAGTTTCCTGGTAAACAAATGTTAAATAAATAAATAATTGAAGTATCCACAGAGGTTCCAAACTAAAAGAATACAGGGCAAAAGTAAAATGTTTTTTTGCAGGCTGCCTCAAGGCTCTATCACTATATTCTGTCTCCTACAGGCTTTTGAGGGGAGATCTATGCCTGGCATATAGGGCACTGTCAGACCCCACTCTGATGGACCTCCTGCATATCCACAAAACAAACAGCAGCAGAATTACCCATTCTAAAGACTTAAACCTTGCCTGTGATATAAATAGGACTTGCTGGAGAGATAGGTATGTATCCCAGAGACTTCCCCATCTATGAAACATACTCCCCATCCATGTGAAGTAGAGTTCCTGCCTAACCCAATTCAAGTGCAACTTGGACAATTGGATGGGGAACAGGAAATTCATCCCTGGTTTGGCACCTATGTCTCTAATGGACACAGGCAACCTGTAAAGGGTTTATCTCCCAGGCCCTTGCTTGTAAATGTTTCATCTTCCAGACCACTGCTTACAGTTATCAAGGGCATCAGAATTTGTCAGATATTTGGGATGCATGGCTAGGCTTAAAAAGGCTCTTATGGTCACTAGCAAGGTAAACACCTATGAACCTATAAAAATTGATAAAAGAATACTTACACAGGGTCCAAATCTCCACCCCCAGTGGCTTTGTCTCTTCACAGCTTTACTTAACTCTGAGGCTGCAACATTTCAAGGTAAATTATAAAAAAGTGTTACTTAATACCATTTCATCAAACTAGACTCCTCTGCTCATAGTTCACTCAAAGCAATTTGAACAAGCAACCAAAGAGACTGGATATACTTGTTAGCCACCTTGTTAACAACACAGCCTATCCCAGTTTCCTGCTGCATTCAGTGATACTCAATAGCACCCTTTTTTCAGTTGTTTCTATGGCAATACTATGTACTAGGCTTTATCGTATATTAGCTCTTCATCAAATGATACTTTTTTTCTGCATATTTGCATTATACATGCCACTTACAGCCTGTCTCCTAATATTTCAGCAAGTCGCTGATAAAAATGATGACATTCAGCCAGACTGCACGAATACGCTACTCATCCAGGGACACTTTTATCATGTCTTTGATTTCTTTTATAAAACTATATTTCTCTTCTGTTGTTAATGATTTTGGGCTTAAGTGATTTTGCAAACTTTTTACAATATCATCAAATTAATTTTTCCAGATATTCCTCTGCTGGGAGAAAAATGTGTAGCACCCTGTATACTTCGGTACTCTCTGACTTAAGCATTGTGAAAATTTTCCTAGCATTTTTGATGTTAGCAATAGTGCAATAAAATTCCACTCTCCCAGTCGAGTAAGTTGGCCATTCTTCCACGGCAGTATTAAAAGTACCTGTGTAGTACAGTCTGCCATTTTGTAGGATGCTCTTTTATAAGCCAGTCACTTTTGTTGCTTCCTCTAACAAATACGTATGTAAGTTCACTCAGTACCTACATTCTTTCTAAATAAAACTCTATCTGGTATTTCTCTGATAACTCACTTAGGGCCTCCATGATTTTTATATGAAAATTCTGCCCAATGAGCTGCCCAGCTGGAGGAAAGGCACCGCATCCATTTGTGCTGCTGGTAGTCCAGGATTGGCCACCTCAAATAGGCTGCAAGGGTCTGACAAGTGAGTGGACTTGACCAGCAAGAAAACAGCTTGCCTGCCTTGTTGGAAGGGACATGATAGGGGCCTTGCTGTATCACCTCCTTGTAGAGAACAATAACCATAACAATAACAATAGCAATAACCATGGAAAGAATAAATAATTTACGCTGCTCACATGGCAGCGTGCATGCCTGTGCATTAGCATAATATATGCTTTCATAAGGAAATAGTGTGCGCTGCTTTATGCCAGACTTGTCAGTCTCATCCAAGTTGAAGGACTAGATTGATTGCATTTCAGGACAGCCTTCAAGTGGATGATTTATTACAGGGTGCTGATCTAACAAGTATAAAAAGTGGGAAGCATATAGACGGCAGGTTGGAATACCAAGTTAGTTGTGGAAGATGTCAAAAAGTTGTTTTAGGCATATGTGATAAAAGTCAGTTTGGCTCCTCTATGCAAGCCACTGATAAGTCATAGTATATGAGTATTTCAAATATCACAGCTTCTAATTTATTAAAAATCATTTGTCATCACCTTTTGGTGAAATGCTAAAATATCGAGAACATTACACTACTCATCCTAGTACAGTTATTCACTAGTGATCTCTGCTTTTAAAAATTTATTGTGTTGTTACAAAATCATGTGTGCAAAAAATTAAGTATACCTAAATTGTTTCCCTAATATGGCCATTAGTTTACCAGATTTTAAATACTAGGGCACGTTTTAATGACTTGAGTCTATCATTCATACAGTATTCTCATACATGGCTTACGTACTCATACCATCATTATGGTTTTATCTCAACTGCCTCATTACCTTACTTACTTCTCTTCCCTTTCTTTCCATATCCTAGTGTCTTGAGTTTCCCTTAAGCTACTCGTCAAGGAATTTTCACTGAGTTTTCCACTTCCTGTTACATTTATCTACTACATAAACTACATGTATTGCATATCTTAAATTTTCACAAAACACAAAAAGGCTGCATTTACAAATTAAATCATACCTTTACTGAAGTAAACTTGCCAGATCCATATAAAAGTTTGAAATGCTTGTATATAAATAATCCCCCGGATTCACTATTCTCCATGGCCATTTAGGAGCAGCACGGCAGCGTGCTATGCATATTAATGAAGGCGTGCTGCCTGAGCTCCTAAACATACATGGAGCATGTACGAGTGCAGGGGGCATGTCTGAGAGAAGAGCTCTCGGAATATACACGCCCCTGCAATCAAGAACAGAGGTTTAGCAATACGAATGAGCGAGACTGCTCATAGGTGTTTGCATACCCCCAGCAACATCCCCCCAAGTTTATAGGAGCAATAGTTAAAATATAAAATATAAACAAGATCATTTTTTTTATCAAACAGATATAATTTAACCACAGGTGTGCGGGTTTGCCCATTGCTTAGCTACGTATACTGCAGCTTAAATGGCACAAGAGGATAAATATCAAGATATATGCAAATAAAGCAGTACTGCAATAGTGTAGTGGGCAGAGCATTCACCTTATGAGCAGTCATTCCCAGTTCGAGTCTCATTCCAGTATTTTCCATGTCAAATCACTTTATGAACAATATTTTTTGTTGCATAATCTACTAAATAACATATTTGTGAACTGGAGTACTGCATTAAATGCAGATGTAAGGTGTCATTGTCATAATGTTGTAAAATCCACAGATAAAGACAAGTGCCCCATACAGTATATGTACACATGAATCAGGGATACAAATCAAAGGTACAATGAGTAATGAATGATAAATCCATAGAGTCTCCAAATCCACCATCTTCCCAAGAACCATTTTAAATTTCTGTCCAAATTAGTGCGGGGGTAAGCAGGAGTAAGCACTATTAAGCAGTAGTAAGCGGGAGTAAGCATATTTAAGCAGTAGTAAGTGAGTTTAAGCCTGTTTGTGCAGGGGTACTCAATGTGCATGCAGGTTAAGCAATATTGAAGCTAACTCTCTGTAAGCATATTTAACCGGAGGTTAGCATTGCTTACCTTTGCACAAACCCGCACAAACCTGCTTACAATTGCTTAAAAGTGCCTTAATCACTCTGTATGCAACAGCCGCTGTTCTGGCCAGAAACAAAATAAACAGACCTTGCACGTCTTGAACCCAAGCCCTGTACACTATACTCACAGTAGGTAACCACTAAGCCATCACAGCAGTACATAAGATTGAAGTATCACCAAATAGATCCTCACTATAGGAAAATCAAACTTAACATGTGAAAGGAATCTGTATACAGTTTTATGTTGTATAACATAAATATGTGAACTGGAGTACTGCATTAATTCCAGATGTGAGGTGCCATTGTAATAAAGTGTTAAAATCCCCTAATGAACAAAAGGACCCCATACAGTGTACGTACACATGAATCATGGATACCAAACACATATATAACATGTAATGAATAATAAATCAATGCCAAACAGCAAATAGTATGCAAATTAAAAATTAAGCAACACTAAGCATTGCACAGCCCAGCTTACTAGGTGTAAGCAATGTGTAGGCCAGCTAAATAAGTTTTCCTATTGGTATACCCCTTTAAGCAATGCCAACCTTAGGTAAGCAGGTTTGCCTATAGCTTAGCATTTTCAAAACTGTCCAGTCACGGCAAAGTGCAGGAAATCAGCCCTATTTAAACCCAACAGGTGGGAATACATCTCATAACTGGTTGCAGCTTCCTTCTGTAGGCACTATGACTGGTATGGGAGAGGGAGTGCACTTTCAGGCATGGCGCTGGGGCATCCAGAAGTCCAAAGTCATGCCAGGACTCCTTGTTAAAGACCATGACCAGAGACTGCTGCAGGGCCAGTACCAGGGCTCCCAGTATAAAGTGGAAGCCTGGGACCGTCTCACCCGTAACCTCACCAGTGTCACTGGCATACCTCGAACTGGTGAGCAGGTCAGGCTTCACTGGAGTGATTGGAGTAGCATTTGTGGAGTAGATAGTGAATTGACTGTTATCAGTGTTTTTGTTAGAACTGGTTATAATCATAAGCTGAGTTTTCTTTGGATTGAGGATAAGTTGGGCTTTGGTAAGGTAGTTATCAACATCAGAGAATGCTAGTTGAGTTGTTTGCAGGAGGGTGGGAATGTTTTGTGCAGCACAGATTAAGGTAGTGTCATCTGCATATTGAATGATAGATGCATGCTGTGTGGAGATATGGAGGTCATTTGTGAAGACTGTGAATAGTAGTGGTCCTAAGACAGATCCCTGTGGGACTCCTATAGTTATGGGCAGCTGAGGAGAGAGAGAATTTTCCCATTTCACAACTTGGTACCTGTCAGTTAAGTAGCTTTAGAATCAGGTAAGAGTGGAATTTGATATGTGATATTGGTTAAGTTTGTTTAGCAGGATTTGGTGTGAGACTGTGTCAAATGCTTTGGACATATCCCAAAAAAGAGTTGACACCTGTAGGCCTTCATTTTTGTGATGGTTTACTATGTCTGTGAAGCAGAGGAGGGTTGTAGTGGTACTATGGGCAGGTCTGAAACCATGCTGAGTAGGTGACATGATGTTGCTGTCTAGGAGATAGTTTAGCATCTGGGTATGGATGCATTTTGCTAGGATTTTGGCCAGAGGGGAGAATAAAGCAATGGGTCTGTAGTTATTAAGTTCAGTGGAGGTCCCGCCTTTATGTATGGGTGTAACATAGGATATTTTCCAGAGTTTGGGCGCATAGTTTTCAACAACTGATCTGTTTATAAGAGCGGAGACTGGGATAGCAATAGCATCTGCTGTGAGTTTCAAGAAATAGCTGGGGAGTAGGTCAGCTGCTGTTGATGAGATTTTAGTTTGGAGAGCATGCTTTTGATTGAAGTGGTGGAAACTGTTTTGAGGGTAAAGCTTGTATTAGTGTTATTTGTGTTGGGGGGATAGTGAGGAAGGAACTGTCCTGTGATACTAAGGATAGAATTGAGTTCACAAAGTGGGAGTTGAATTGTGTTTCGATGGGAACTTTAGTGTCAGGGGTGGTTGGTTTGGGGGTAGCCTTTTGGGTGGATTTTAGTAGCTGGTTTACATTTTTCCAGAATTTTGGGGGTTGTGATGTTATTTAGTTTGTAATGTTGTGTAGTAGGATTTTTTGTCCAGCCTAATGCATTTTTTGCATGGTTGCGCAGTTCCTGGTACTTAATTAGGCTTTGTGTTTCTTTGATTTTTTTTATAGTAAAACCAGGCAGTGTCTCTGGACTTGAGGATTTGTTTGGTTTCTTTACTGAACCAAGGGTTTGCAGAGGTTCTAGCCTTAATTTTGCACAATGGAGTGACAGTGTGTAGGTGTTGTAGAAATGTTTTGTTGAAATATGCTACAGCCTGGTCAAGTGGGAGGGTTTTTAGGGGGGTCCAGTCACAGTTACAGAGTAAAGTGTTGAGGACATCAGGAAAGATTTTTTTTATGTTTCTAGTGGATATATAGTTAGTGGTTTTGCATATGCTTGTTCTACTACATATAAAGTATATTATGTTGTGGTCACTTAAGGTGTCTGGGAGACTGCCTGTGTGAGGGTGCAATGTGGGGTTGTTAGTTAGGACCCAGTCAAGGATGGATTCCCTTTTAGATTTTTTATCATATCTAGTTGGAATATGGACTAGCTGCTGGTAGCCATGGAGATTTATTAAATTACTTGGTGGTTCTGATATAAAGGTGAACCAGTTTAGGTTGACGTCCCCCAGAATAAGGGTTTCTTGTCAGTATGTGGAAGAACACCAGGATAAGAAGTCTTCAAGGCTAGCAGGTGTATTACCAGGCGGAATATAGATTATGGTGATAGCCTTTTTAGGGTGAAGTTGAAGTTGTGAGATAAGTATGTCCCAATTATTGGGGGAGGGTAGGAGTTTGGTAATTGACAGACAGTTAAGTTGGACTTGTACAGTAAGGCAGTTCCACCCCCTTTACGAAATGGTCTGTCTTGTCTAATGATATTGTAGCCGGTAGGGAGAACTTCTGCGTTAGCTATGTTTTTATTTAGCCTGGTTTCTGTTAAAGCAACTATGTCTGGGAAGAAGTGTGCCATTGTGGCCTGAAGTTCAGGTATTTTATTTTTTGATACTTCTAATATTAATATTTTAGCATTAAAAGATGGTTGGTTTTGCTGCTGTTGTTGATTTGCCCAGGGAAGAAGAAAGTGGGGGTGTTATGTTCTGACATTTGTGTCGGAGCAGTTTGTGTTGGACAGGTTGGATTTGGGTCTGGGTTAGGGTGGATATCCCCACTTATGGTGAGCCTGCTGTTAAAATGGTGATACAGATGTTGGTGTTTGGTGAGGAGTGTGAGAAAGTATTGTGTTTTTTTTGGAGTAGGAATGAGAGCATATGTGTTTAGTTCTGAATTGGTCATTATGTAGTTCTTGAACAATTGTGGGCAGATATTATTATAATGTGTGGTGTCTGTATATGACAGTGCATAATGTAGTGTTGTGCTACTAAGTTTAGCGATATTGCTAGAGTGATAATTTGTGGGGTTGTAAAGAATTATGAGAAGACAGACTAGACTTAGTTGTGTGATAGTCATGGTTATAAAGTTTAAGTTGGTTCTAGGTGGGAAGTCTGAATAGGAATTATAGGGTTGCACTATATGTGGATGGGGAAATAGTGTGGGTGATGTAAAAAATGCCTAGTGGGAATGAGAGTGATTGGGAGTATTTTGTGTGGAGCAAGTTGGTGTGGTATAATGTGATTAGACTTGAGGAGCTGTGATTGGTGGAGGTGATGTGAGGGTGAGCTGTGGGTGTGGCTGTGATTACTATAAATGTAGAGGTCGTAGGGGCGGGAGGAAATAGGGGGCAGGGTAGGGGAGCGGAGAGAGCCCAAGTGGGAGCACGGCAGAGCCCACCAAGACAAGAGAAAAAAGTAAGTAATTACTTTACAAATCTGAACACTTTAAACAAATTTCTGAGGTCTAATGGCTTACCGGCAAGCAGAATGTAATTGCTAAAGAGCACTTGTGTCCTGGTGGGAGACTAGAAATTTAAAGATGGCTCCATGCTCAGCAGGAGTCTAATATAGACTTAGTATTGGGGGAGGGAGATAGCACAAGGGGTGTAAACCAGGTGGAATGCAAAAAAAAACAGAGAGGCAATCAGTGGAAATCAGTGAAGGCCTCAGAGGGGGTAAGTAATAATTCAAACTACCTGTAAGGTGAAGGAGAGAAGAAACAGCAAAGTTTATTAAGGTTGTCAGTGTGTCTTGACATTGACTTGCTGATTAGTAACCAGTTTGTGCACAGATTAGAGTAGGGAGATACATTAGCAATGAAGGGGAATGTATAGAGATGCAAATAAACAGGTGGGCCTCCAAGCAGGGTTGCCAGACGTCCCTATTTCAGCGGGATTATCCCGAGTTCACCGCAGAAATCCCGGGTCCCGTTTAAGCTGTACAAATCCCGGCGGCGGAGAAGTGTGTGTTACTTCCTGGCTGTGTCTTGAAGTTGCGTATATCGTACCCTTTTTCTCATCCCAGCGTGGGAGACTGGGAGGGCGTGATTAAGGGCTCTTCTGACTGCGACTGCTCTGCTGTGTCAGCGTACTGCGTAGCGACGAGACTGCGAATGATCGATGATGCCAATGTGTCTACTCTTCTAGCAAGTTGCAACGGCGACTACTGAGTGAGCAAAGCAGCTACACTTTCACAAAATTCACAGTGAGTTAACTTGCTTGATATTCTTAATATATTATTGAGCTGCATTGGCAGCAGAGAGCAGACTCACATATACAAAATGTATGAAGTGAGTGTGTGAGAGAGGTGACACTTGTCGTCGTCTCGTCCCAGTGTGGGCCAAATTGAATCTCATGATTAGATCTTTAGCTTTCACTTAGATTGTGTTCAACTCTAAGTAAATGAAATGACTTATTTGTGCTTCCAACTTGAGTCTTACCCTGTGAAAGGTACTTAAATGGTCCATAAAATCAACTAGTTCACAGAACATACACACACACACACACACACACAAAATATGCCTGACTAACTGTAGTCAGTAATGAGACAGGAAAACCATCTTTATAAATTTAAAAAATAGACAATGAACTGTACTGGGAAATGAGAGATTTATTATCTTAGTGACAGTCATGTGATTTTTATGCTTGGTACAGGATATCTGAGATTCTGACTATAAACATATGGAGTACAGCTTTTACCAAAACAATGCTGATTTAAAAAAAATGTTCAAAGCCTAACATTTACAAGCTGCAGTTATACTACTAGTGTTGTCTGTATATTTTGAGCTAGGGTGGTAAATGATAAAATTTGAAAGTAATTCTAGATGCAATGCATTCATTAATGCAGCTATCTCTCTTGCTATGAATGATTAGCATACAAAACTGTTCTCAGTTTTCATATAATTGCACAACTGGGCAGCTGTGAAGGAAAAACATCCAATTGGCTGGCTCAGGAACGCCCTTTGAAATACTGTTAACCCTGATAAGGCCAAGTTCTGCAAGTGTTTTCTAGAAATGCACATACAAGGAATTTAAATAGTGCATAGTATGCAGAAAACAAATACATACTCTAAAATGTAAACATGCTTCTGAAATATTTTAGAAGCTATATGCTATGTATGCTTTGAATATTTAGTGACGTGAGCAATTTCATTGCAGTGCATGCAAATCTGCTTTTAGGAGCCTGAGGTTATAACAATATAAAATCTAAAATAAATGGACTAACTAGTACACCATAACCAAAGTTGTATAATAATAAATTAAACTACTTACCTTGAGTTCAGCCATTGCTTTGGTGTTATTTTCTGCACTCAAAACTTGATTGTTAGCTGTCACCACGGAGAGTGTATAACTTCAGTACATGTGTTAATAAAGCCCAGCCAAGATGGAAAAAGACTTTAAAAAGTTTGTAATGTAGAAAGTAAGCTGCTGTTAGGACAAGCACGTACTGACTCAGTGTGGACAGATGACTCTCTGACAGATTTGGAGCTAGTTTAAAGTTTTACTAGCGTGCCTTTAATTAAACACAGATGCCGTAGGTCTCTTAAGTTACGTAACATGTAATTTTATCAAAATGTTAAGCAGTACACTCCTACAGCACCATCAAAATCAGAAACAGAAATCTTCAAAAGAACATTGTATTACCACAAGAACATTTTCAAGATTACAAATGAAAACATGGAAACAATAGAACTTAATCTCTGGGCATTCATCTGTAAACCTAAATTCCAGTAAAGACATATCCAATTCATAAAATTGCTGCTGACACTGTGTGCCCCTGAGGCTCTGTAACAATTGTGAAAACACAGACTCATGTAAGAATTCACAAAACAGCCGTATGGTGCAAATTAAATCCTTATTTAAAGTAGTAAAGATAATGAATCATGGATGAGCTACTCTAGTCTCAGCAGAATATAGTTTTATACTTGCAACAACCTCCATAAGCATATTTCATAATTCTAAACAACTTTCAAAGCTAGAGCAAATCTCCTACATATTGGATGGCATGGCACAGTGATGTAGTGGTTAACATTGTTGCCTCACAGCAAGAAGTTCTCCAGTTTGATTCTCAGCTGGGAATCTGGGATGCCTTCTGTGAGGAGTCTGCATGTCCTCGCTGCGTTTGTGTGAGTTTCCTCCAGGTACTCTGGTTTTCTCCCACACTCCCACATTCCAAATACATGCATCTGGACCATTTCTCTGAAAATAGGCTATGTCCTAGTCAGAATTTCCCAGTCAACAAATGTTAAATAAACTGAAGATGGTTGTCTTGCTTTCTAACAAGAACAGATAATTGTATTAGGCTAAGTATATTTACAGTTTTGTTTTAGAAATATTGACAAACTGTAACCAACACTAAGATGCAGGCAGAATGCATTGTCCTATTCCACATTCAGTTAGCATCTCTCAGGTATCAGAGAGTGGACATGGAGAAGGGATTAATATGCATGAAAAAAAGCTCTCTTCCAAACTGGTGATGGCACAGGATGAGCCCTGTCCACCACAAGTTGAATCTCCATCACGGTTCACGGATGATGCTAGGTATATATATCCCAGGTGAAATTCCTAAAATTAGGCACAGGTCAACATCCTAAGGTAAGAAGAAAACTTTAGCATATTGTGCTTCCTGTACAAGTTAAGCACTGTACATCCAGTAACAATCTGTGATGTCTTCCAGTGTAAGAGTACTGGCAGATGTGCACAGGCTTTGCCTCAATGGTAAATTACAAAGGACCGGTGGTGGCCACGGTGATGTAGAGGTTAGCATTGTCACCTCACAGCAAGAGGTTCCCTGGTTCGATCCTCGGTTGGGGTGCCTTCTGTGCAGAGTCTGCATGTCCTCCCTGTGGTCACGTGGGTTTCCTCCAGGTGCTTTGGTTTCCTCCCACATCCCAAAGACATCATGCTATAGGTGGATTGGACACTCTAAATTGGCCCTAGGTGTGTGTGTGTGTGTGTGTGTGTGTGTGTGTGTGTGTGTGTGTGTGTGAGTGTGCTGGACTGGCAACTCGACACCGTAAAACTCCACTGCCAATCATGGCGGACATGTGATCCGCTGTGGCGACTAACCGGGAAAAGCCGAAGAAGAAGAAGAAGGTAAATTATGAAGGACCAAACAGAAGAGGTGACATACATGCCACTTGTAACGCTTTAGAGTCAGACCTAGCTCCAAGGGTTTATGTTCAGACTGGTGAGCTTGTCTATAAAATACCTGAGTGGGGAATGGTGTCAAAAGCCTTTGTGAGCTCTAGGTAGGCTGTGTGGGCCACCCTTCCCTCATCTATAGCCTTGGTAACTGTCTCAAAGAAGTCCACCAGGTTTAGGAGGCTGAGGCATGATCTGCCTTTAACAAAGACAAAATGGGTAGGGTCCAGTGTTTGGAGGTTCCCAATGTCTCTGTTACTGAGATCCATGATGATGCACTCCATAGCTTTGCATACCAAGCTAGTCAGGCTTATAGGGCGATAGTTCCCAGGTTCTGTTGCAGTGGCTCCAACTTTTGTGGAGCGGAATAACCATTGCTGTGCACCACTCTGTGGGCATGCAGCCTGTGGAGAGGCTGAGTTTAAACAGTGTGTTTAGATGAGAGGTTAGTTCATCTTTGAGCTTGTGTAGGATAGGAGGGGCAGCCTGGGACACCATCCAGTCCCATTGATGCTGTGTTTTGGCTTTGGAGAGGGCTGTTTTAACCTGAGTTTCTGTGATTTCAGGGGCACTGCATTCTTCTGGTATAGTTATGGGCCCTTTTGGGGGTGAGAGGGTGAAGTTTGCACTGAACCTGTATGCCAAGATGTTGGCTATATCGGTCGGTTCAGTGTATTTCTCAGCACCAACACCAACTCTGAGAAAATCTGAGAATTGCCACTTAGATTCTTGACATAGCTAAAGAATGCCTTGTGGTTATCTTTGGAGTCCATGGCGATTTTCTTTTGAAGCTAGCCTTGGATGATTTTACAAGAGAATAAAGTTTCTTGCTGATAGTGATCAGGGATGTCTTCCCCATTTAAGTGCATTTATTGTTATCACAAGAAGTTTAAGGCTACTGAGTCTTACATACTCTTGCACCATTATGCCGTGTCAGTTCCCCACCATAGATTGTTGTAAGTTGTGTAACCCCCTTTCGAGGAGGGTTGTCTTGTGCCAGTCATGCCTAGGTTGAATTTATGAATACTTATTGAATTATCCAGGTCCCATTTGAAAGAAGGTGGTGTGTTAAACTGATTTATATGAAGAGCGAGTCTATTCGAGGTTTTGAGAATTCTGAGTAACTAATTTGTCTCTCCACCTTGTGTTACTGCTCTGTTAAAGCTGGTTTAGATCTGATGATCTGATATTTTTGGGATTGTTTGATTTGTGAAGGTACAAAGGTCTTTGACTGCTGGGTCGCCTGACTGTGTGGAAGGCAAGGTATTAATTTCCTCTGAAGAGTCTGTAAGACACTCAAGGCCAGGGAGTCAGTGCTTTTAGTCTTTTCTGGTAGCTTAAAGATTTTAAATGTAGAATTCTCTTTGTTGGAAACCTCTAGGGTGTTTACAGCTCCAGTTATACAAATCTGGTGAGGTACCGGTACATCCTAACCTCCTCTGATATTGCAAAACTTTTGGGTTATGCAAAGGTTTTCTATGCAGAAGTCTATGAACTTATTTCTAATGATCATCTTACTGCAGGAGTTCTGTCTTTTGTTGTAAAGCATCTGGTACTACACTTGAGCTCTCAAAACCAGTTTTACATTAAGAAACATCGAATAGCGACTATTGCAGTTTAACTCCACTAAAAGTGAAATCAACTTGGAGTCGGACTCTGTCTCTGTTCTTAGTGGTTTTATTTTACAACTTTTTTGTTGAGTTTACAAGACCCAGCCTGGCATTTCTTGCTTGTTCATAGTTGATTTCTACATTCTATTAAAAATATCTTAACATGTAAAAACTTTTCATCATTCTATAGATGAGTACTTCTGAAGATGTTGATAATACTCCTTCAAAGAAAATAAAAGGCTTGTGAAATTCAACACTGATTGGATGAAAAAATATTCCTGGTTACGAGAAGGCGAAGGATATGCTATATGCTCGATGTGCAATAATCGTCATTTTCAATTGGACATGGTGGTGAAAATGACATCAAACGACATATGAAGTCTACTGCACACCAACAATATTTCATCAGCTTCGCGTCCACCAAAATAACAACATTTTTCATGACAAAAATTCAAAGGAAGAAGATGATATTATTGCTGCAGAAACAGCTTTTGTTTTCACACTGTGAAGCATTCACACAGTTACATTTCCAGTGACTGTGCAGGATTGCTCTTTTCTTGTTTGTTCCCAGATTCAACAATATCAAAAAAATATTGTTGTGGTAGAACTAAAGCAACAAAATTATTACGTGTGCTTGCACCTGAATCAAAAAGAATTATTTTGAAAGAATTGCAAGATGACCAGCCATTTTCTGTGAGTACCGAGCGTCAAATAAAGGCAATATAAAAACCTTCCCATTAATTGTTCGGTATTTTCACAAAGAACAGGGCATTCAAACAAAATTATTATCCTTCTACTCACTGGAAAGTGAGACATCAGTTAGTATAGCAGATTCTATAACAACGGCTTTAAAAGATAATAATTTAAAAATACAAAATGTAACAGCTTTCTCGACAATGCTAACGTCAATTTTGGTAAAAACAAAGCGTCTTTACAGAATTAAAAGACCTTAATTCAAATATAATTGGAATTGGGTGTAATTGTCACATACTACATAATACTGCTAAAAAAGCTGCACAAACTTTAACTTTTGATATAGAGTCCATCGTTATAAAAATTTATAATGAATTTAGTTCGTCAACAAAAGAGTCATACAACTGAAAGAATTATTCGAATGGCTAGAAGTAGAGTGGTCTGAAATGTTATGCCATGTGCGACTCGATGGCTCACTTTGATGCCCGCATTGAGCGGTTAATAACAAATTTTGAGCCAATACGATTGTACTTTCTGAGTCAAAAATCCAAATCTGAAATTCTTGAATTGTTTTTCAGTGATGAATTGGCATTAGCATACCTGGGGTTTGTTGCAAATGCATGCAGTATTATTCAGAATCGTTAACAAAACTTCAAAGCAATGATGTTTTAATAATTGATGTTTTGAAATAATGAGCGGTATTGCAGTCACTCAGTCAAAAAAATGATGCCTTTTATGGAAGCATTGCTAGAACAATGTTACTAAAATGCAGTGATGACATCAAAAATCCGTTTCAAAAATGGCACAGACATTTTTGACACAGCGATAAAATACCTACAGAAATGGTTTGACTTTGAAAGTAACAAATTTCAATGCATTAATGTCTTATCCTTAAAACCAAATGTAAAAATCAATTCCGTCAATTGAAGAATTAACAAAATTGTTTAATATTACTTGCAATACTGACCTTCTATATGAAGATGTCTGTTTATTAAACAAGTTTGTACTGAGTATGACTGAAGCAAATGAGAAAAAAACAATAGATGAGAAATGGATAATATTTTTTAAAGATCATCCTGCTTGCAGTAATTTGTACAAAATTGTGGCCCACATACTCTCAATTCCACATTCCAATGCAATTTGTGAGAGAATATTTAGTCTAATGAGTGCAGCCTGGAGAAAGGAGAGAAACAGATTGTTGTTAGAGACTGTGGAAGCTGAATTAATGGTCAAACAAAATTTTAATTACACTTGTAAAGACTTTAGAAAATTTTTATCGACTAAAGATGGTGAATATATTTTGAAACAAGCTAAAAGCTGTGAAAAGTACTTGTAATAAAGCTGTTATTATATAACTTTGTGAATTTAAATCAAAATATTCATTCAAAGGTGGACTACGGCTACGGTATTGCTGTTATTGCTGTCATTACTATTGTGTGAGTATTCTGTGTATGTAGTTAATTCGTATGTGGTTTGATTATACATGTTTATAATTAGAATGCAACTACAATGTTTACAATGTATCTAATGAATATGTGACTGTTTGCAATGCATAATAACTGTGATTCCTGCAAATGTTCAAAGTGTACTATTGTTATTATTATTGTTACTGTGTGACTATTATGTATATGTAGTTAATTCCATGTATGTGGTTTGATTATACATGTTTCTAATTAGAATTTAACTAAAATGTTTCGAAGGTATCTAATATGTGACTGTTTGTAATGTTACAATCCAAAAACAGCAGATGATAAACTCCCCAACACTCGAGTCCTTGGATACCGACAAAACAAAGTTTTTATTTACATAAAAATGAATAACACTGGAGCTCTTACACAGGGTTAAGCGCTTTCATCTGTCATGTGTGAAAAATGTTCTTTATTGTCGACTGGAATTGCTGAATGGTTGAAAATTGTATTCCAATTCTACATATTCAACACCAAGATTACTGTTTGTAATGTTGTAATGCATAATAACTGTATGTATGTATGTACTTATTTGCATATTTGGCTTGAGTAATATATGTCATTAAAAACAGCGACTACATGCAGTATGCAGTCCTTATCAATTATTTATGTATGAAAGCCCTGCCTCCAAGTGATACAAACTAAGGCAGAAAGCACTGAGAGGGCTGCTTGATGGTTAATTTAGTCACAGGGATCTGAATTAAATGTATACTGTCTATTGGACAGTTAGGATTACTGTACTAGCTGGGGGGGGAGTGGACACAAGGCTACAACAGTCAGTTTTATTAGCACGCTAAGAACTACTAAGAAATACTGCTAATGTAATAGCTTTACTCTCATAAAACATACAAGTAGCATGCCTGGGTGGACTGACCCTGCTCTTGAGGCTCAAAATGTATATCTACTGCTAATACTACTGCTAATGTAATAGCTTTACTCTCATAAAACATACAAGTAGAATGCCTGGGTGGACTGACCCTGCTCTTGAGGCTCAAAATGTATATCCTTATTTAGTTTGCAGTACGGATTCACTGTATGGGTGGAGTAGTAGCCGCAGACTGCAGATCTGCTTGAGTGTGCTCAGCAAGCAGAATGTAATTGCTGAAGAGCACTTGTGTCCTGGTGGGAGACTAGAAATTTAAATATGACTGCTTTGCAAGAACAGTTGTGTTCAGCTTAGATATTAATAACATATAGCTGTGGGCATTACTGTGAATGCATCCTGTTATAGTAAAAAGGAAGTTGACTTTCTTGGCTTTCAGATGCAGAAATAAATAATATGCAGAAATGTCAAGTGACACAAAGATGACGTGGAGAGAGTTTTGTGAAGTCTTCAGATACAGAGAGGACCAAAAAAGGGCTGTTTGGCCTTGCACATTTCCTTTCACTGTACACACAGTATATTGGGGGAAAGCATTTTAATTTACACAATATCTATCAGTAATTACATGGTCAGATTGTAAAACCACAGGAGACTTATAGACAGAAATCAGGGAAGAGATGCACAGCAATATCTATATAGCACACTCAACTGTGATGGAAACTGTTTTATTTTTAGCAGACACAGTCATGGTTCGAATCCTGGGAGTGGTAGTAAGTGGTATGCAGAGTCATACCCCACAAGTGTACAGAATTGTCCAGAATGTACAGTAAATCAGCCCATATCTGCTGGCTGTTACCCTGTCCCCCTGGCATATCAGCATGCTAATTTCTGACATGTAGGCAGCATTTCATGTCATATAACTGACTATCAGTCCTGTACATATTTGGAAAATGTCAATGAAAACAAACCTGTAATTGTACAACTCAACAAAGGTTTAAGAAGGCAATAGTCAAAATATGTCCCGGTTCACCTGCATGTGGTCAGGACATGCCCAGAGTGTGTGCAATAAGAGATGGACCAACCTGGAATCTGGCAATATATGTAGAAACAGGTAGTGTTAATAGACAATATCTCCACAGGTATACCAGGTAAGAGGTGTATACTGCAGGTAAAACTCAGTTCATGTATATAGTTGTCTACATCCATACCGTTATCCAAACTAAGGCCATAGGGTAGTGTATTAATACCTGTAAGGTACAGATCACAGCACTGACTAGGAAAGTAATGAGAACTACAGGAATATACTAGTTGTTAATTGACATCTTT